>NW_026061895.1:2100000-2398554 GCF_023897955.1 Schistocerca gregaria | reverse complement strand
ACACTAGATCGCGTGTTGAATCGACTTAAAGCCAGATCGTCACATTGGCCGCTCTTCTCTCTGAAACGGTTGTACTTATCGTCTGCAAAGCTATGTCGCGTGCTGCGGTATGCGGAGACACTAAAAGCATCATAGTAGAACACAGATGAAGCTTCTAATTGATGTAATAGCCAGTAAGAAGTAGTACAATTCAAGTTTTAGGTATCGATTATTGACTTTTTAGCTGCCCTTGGTTCCTTGGACATGAGCTAGGACCTTAAGATTCTGCATGAAAGGAGGACTAGCAGCCGAGTTGCACGGGAGAATGTGAAAAGTGTTCATATGTAGTAAAAACTAGAGAAATCCGTCCGTGTTCGACATTTGTTATCGAATCGACTTAAAGCCAGATCGTCACATTGGCCGCTCTTCTCTCTGAAACGGTTGTACTTATCGTCTGCAAAGCTATGTCGATTGCTGCGGTTTGCGGAGACACTAAAAGCACCATAGTAAAACACAGATGAAGCTTCCAAGTTGATGTAATAGCCAGTAAGAAGTAGTACAATTCAAGTTTTAAGTATCGATTGTTGACTTCTTACACTTCTTTGGTGCCTTGGGCATGAGCCAGGAACTTAAGATTTTGCATAATAGGAGGTCTAGCAGCCGCGTTGCACGTGAGAATGTGAAAAGTGTTCATATGTAGTAAAAACCTGAGAAATCGGTCCGTTTTCGTCATTTGTTGTCGAATCGACTTAAAGCCAGATCGTCACATTGGCCGCTCTTCTCTCTGAATCGGTTGTACTTATCGTCTGCAAAGCTATGTCGCGTGCTGCGGTATGCGGAGACACTAAAAGCATCATAGTAGAACACAGATGAAGCTTCTAAGTTGATGTAATAGCCAGTAAGAAGTAGTACCATTCAAGTTTTAGGTATCGATTATTGACTTTTTAGCTGGCTTTGGTGCCTTGGACATGAGCTAGGACCTTAAAATTCTGCATGAGAGGAGGACTAGCAGCCGAGTTGCACGGGAGAATGTAAAAAGTGTTCATATGTAGTAAAAACCTGAGAAATCCGTTCGTTATCGTCATTTGTTATCGAATCGACTTAAAGCAAGATCGTCACATTAGCCGCTCTTCTCTCTGAAACGGTTGTACTTATCGACTGCAAAGCTATGTCGCGTGCTGCAGTATGCGGAGACACTAAAAGCACCATAGTAGAACACAGATGAAGCTTCTAAGATGATGTAATAGTCGGTAAGAAGTAGTACAATTAAAGTTATAAGTATCGATTATTGACTTTTTAGCTGACTTTGGTGCCTTGGATATGAGTTAGGACCTTAAGATTCTGCATGAAAGGAGGTCTAGCAGCCGAGTTGTACGGGAGAATTTGAAAAGTGTTCATATGTAGTAAAAACCTGAGAAATCCGTCCGTTTTCGTCATTTGTTATCGAATCGACTTAAAGCCAGATCGTCACATTAGCCGCAATTCTCTCTGAAACGGTTGTACTTATCGACTGCAAAGCTATGTCGCGTGCTGCGGTATGCGGAGACACTAAAAGCACCATAGTAGAACACAGATGAAGCTTCTAAGTTGATGTAATAGCCAGTAAGAAGTAGTACCATTCAAGTTTTAGGTATCGATTATTGACTTTTTAGCTGGCTTTGGTGCCTTGCACATGAGCTAGGACCTTAAGATTCTGCATGAAAGGAGGACTAGCAGCCGAGTTGCACGGGAGAATGTGAAAAGTGTTCATATGTAGTAAAATCCAGAGAAATCCGTCCATGTTCGACATTTGTTATCGAATCGACTTAAAGCCAGATCGTCACATTGGCCGCTCTTCTCTCTGAAACGGTTGTACTTATCGTCTGCAAAGCTATGTCGAGTGCTGCGGCATGCGGAGACACTAAAAGCACCATAGTAGAACACAGATGAAGCTTCTAAGTAGATGTAATAGCCAGTAAGAAGTAGTACAATTCAAGTTTTAAGTATGGATTGTTGACTTTTTACCCTTCTGTGGTGCCTTGGGCATGAGCTAGGAACTTAAGATTTTGCATGATAGGAGGTCTAGCAGCCGCGTTGCACGTGAGAATGTGAAAAGTGTTCATATGTAGTAAAAACCTGAGAAATCCGTCCGTTTTCGTCATTTGTTGTCGAATCGACTTTAAGCCAGATCGTCACATTGGCCGCTCTTCTCTTTGAAACGGTGGGTACTTATCGTCTGCAAAGCTACGTGTCGTGCTGCGGTATGCGGAGACACTAAAAGCACCATAGTAGAACACAGATGAAGCTTCCAAGTTGATGTAATAGCCAGTAAGAAGTAGTACAATTCAAGTTGTAGATATCGATTATTGACTTTCTAGCTGGCTTTGGTGCCTTGGACATGAGCTAGGACCTTAAGATTCTGCATGAAAGCAGGACTAGCAGCCGAGTTGAACGGGAGAATGTGAAAAGTGTTCCTATGTAGTAAAAACCTGAGAAATCCGTTCGTTATCGTCATTTGTTATCGAATCGACCTAAAGCCAGAACGTCACATTAGCCGCTCTTCTCCCTGAAACGGTTGTACTTATCGACTGCAAAGCTATGTCGCGTGCTGCGGTATGCGGAGACACTAAAAGCACCATAGTGGAACATAGATGAAGCTTCAAAGATGATGTAATAGTCATTAAGAAGTAGTACATTTCCAGTTTTAGGTATCGATTATTGACTTTTTAGCTGGCTTTCGTGCCTTGGACATGAGTTAGGACCTTAAGATTCTGCATGAAAGGAGGTCTAGAAGCCGAGTTGTACGGGAGGAATGTGAAAAGTGTTCATATGTAGTAAAAACCTGAGAAATCCGTCCGTTTTCGTCATTTGTTATCGAACGACTTAAAGCCAGATCGTCACATTGGCCGCTCTTCTCCCTGAAACATTTGTACTTCTCTTCTGCAAAGCTATGTCGCGTGCTGCGGTATGTGGAGACACTAAAAGCACCATAGTAGAACACAGATGAAGCTTCTAAGTTGATGTAATAGAGAGTAAGAAGTAGTACCATTCAAGTTTTAGGTATCGATTATTCACTTTTTAGCTGGCTTTGGTGCCTTGGACATGAGCTAGGACCTTAAGATTCTGCATGAAAGGAGGACTAGCAGCCGAGTTTCATGGGAGAATGTGAAAAGTGTCCATGTGTAGTAAAAACCTGAGATATCCGTCCGTTTTCGTCATTTCTTATCGAATCGACTTAAAGCCAGATCGTCACATTGGCCGCTCTTCTCTCTGAAACGGTTGTACTTTTCGTCTGCAAAGCTATGTCGCGTGCTGCGGTATGCGGAGACACTAAAAGCGTCATAGTAGAACACAGATGAAGCTTCTAAGTTGATGTAATAGCCAGTAAGAAGTAGTACAATTAAAGTTTTAGGTATCGATTATTGACTTTTTAGCTGCCCTTGGTTTCTTGGACATGAGCTAGGACCTTAAGATTCTGCATGAAATTAGGACTAGCAGCCGATTTGCACGGGAGAATGTAAAAAGTGTTCATATGTAGTAAAAACCTGAGAAATCCGTCCGTTTTCGTCATTTGTTATCGAATCGACTTAAAGCAAGATCGTCACATTAGCCGCAATTCTCTCTGAAACGGTTGTACTTATCGACTGCAAAGCTATGTCGCGTGCTGCGGTATGCGGAGACACTAAAAGCACCATAGTAGAACGCAGATGAAGCTTCTAAGATGATGTAATAGTCATTAAGAAGTAGTACAATTCCAGTTTTAGGTATTGATTATTGACTTTTTAGCTGAGTTTGGTGCCTTGGACATGAGTTAGGACCTTAAGATTCTGCATGAAAGGAGGTCTAGATGCCGAGTTGCACGGGAGAATGTGAAAAGTGTTCTTATGTCGTAAAAACCTGAGAAATCCGTCCATTTCCGCCATTTGTTATCGAATTGACTTAATGCCAGATCGTCACATTGGCCGCTCTTCTCTCTGAAACGGTTGTACTTATCGTCTGCAAAGCTATGTCGCGTGCTGCGGTATGCGGAGACACTAAAATCACCATAGTAGAACACAGATGAAACTTCTAAGTTGAAGTAATATATAGTAGGATGTAGTACAAATCACGTCTTAGGTATCGATTATTGACTTTTTACCATTCTTTGGTGCCTTGGACCTGAGCTAGGACCTTAAAATTCTGCATGAACGGAGGACTAGCAGCCGAGTTGCACGGGAGAATGTGAAAAGTGTTCATATGTAGTAAAAACCTTAGAAATCCGTACGTTATCGTCATTGTTATCGAATCGACTTAAAGCCAGATCGTCACATTAGCCGCTCTTCACTCTGAAACGGTTTGTACTTATCGACTTCAAAGCTATGTCGCGTGCTCCGAGATGCGGAGACACTAAAAGCACCATAGTAGAACACAGATGAAGCTTCTAAGTTGATGTAATAGCCAGTAAGAAGTAGTACAATTCAAGTTTTAGGTATCGGTTATTGACTTTTTACCCTTCTTTGGTGCCTTGGACATGAGCTAGGAAATTAAGATTTTGCATGAAGGAGGATTAGCAGCCGAGTTGCAAGGGAGAATGTGAAAAGTGTTCATATGTAGTAAAAACCTGAGACATCCGTCCGTTTTCGTCATTTGTTATCGAATCGACTTAAAGCCAGATCGTCACATTAGCCGCTCTTCTCTCTGAAACGGTTGTACTTATCGACTGCAAAGCTATGTCGCGTGCTGCAGTATGCGGAGACACTAAAAGCACCATAGTAGAACACAGATGAAGCTTCTAAGTTGATGTAATAGCCAGTAAGAAGTAGTACCATTCAAGTTTTAGGTATCGTTTATTCACTTTTTAGCTGGCTTTGGTGCCTTGGACATGAGCTAGGACTTTAAGATTGTGCATGAAAGGAGGACTAGCAGCCGAGTTGCACGGGAGAATGTGAAAAGTGTTCATATGTAGTAAAAACCTGAGAAATCCGTCCGTTTTCGTCATTTGTTATCGAATCGACTTAAAGCCAGATCGTCACATTGGCCGCTCTTCTCTCTGAAACGCTCTTAGTTATCGTCTGCAAAGCTATGTCGCGTGCTGCGGTATGCGGAGACACAAAAAGCATCATAGTAGAACACAGATGAAGCTTCTAATTGATGTAATAGCCAGTAAGAAGTAGTACAATTCAAGATTTGGTATCGATTATTGACTTTTTAGCTGCCCTTGGTTCCTTGGACAAGAGCTAGGACCTTAAGATTCTGCATGAAAGGAGGACTAGCAGCCGAGTTGCACGGGAGAATGTAAAAAGTGTTCATATGTAGTAAAAACCTGAGAAATCTGTCCGTTATCGTCATTTGTTATCGAATCGACTTAAAGCAAGATCGTCACATTAGCCGCTCTTCTCTCTGAAACGGTTGTACTTATCGACTGCAAAGCTATGTCGCGTGCTGCGGTATGCGGAGACACTAAAAGCACCATAGTAGAACACAGATGAAGCTTCTAAGATGATGTAATAGTCAGTAAGAAGTAGTACAATTCAAGTTTTAAGTATCGATTATTGACTTTTTAGCTGACTTTGGTGCCTTGGACATGAGTTAGGACCTTAAGATTCTGCATGACCGGAGGTCTAGCAGGCGAGTTGTACGGGAGAATGTGAAAAGTGTTCATATGTAGTAAAAACCAGAGAAATCCGTCCGTTTTCGTCATTTGTAATCGAATCGACTTAAAGCCAGATCGTCACATTAGCCGCAATTCTCTCTGAAACGGTTGTACTTATCGACTGCAAAGGTATGTCGCGTGCAGCGGTATGCGGAGACACTAAAAGCACCATAGTAGAACACAGATGTAGCTTCTAAGTTGATGTAATAGCCAGTAAGAAGTAGTACCATTCAAGTTTTAGGTATCGATTATTGACTTTTTAGCTGGCTTTGGTGCCTTGGACATGAGCTAGGACCTTAAGATTCTGCATGAAAGGAGGACTAGCAGCCGAGTTGCACGGGAGAATGTGAAAAGTGTTCATATGTAGTAAAAACCAGAGAAATCCGTCCGTGTTCGACATTTGTTATCGAATCGACTTAAAGCCAGATCGTCACATTGGCCGCTCTTCTCTCTGAAACGGTTGTACTTATCGTCTGCAAAGCTATGTCGATTGCTGCGGTTTGCGGAGACACTAAAAGCACCATAGTAAAACACGGATGAAGCTTCCAAGTTGATGTAATAGCCAGTAAGAAGTAGTACAATTCAAGTTTTAGGTATCGATTATTGACTTTTTAGCTGCCCTTGGTTCCTTGGACATGAGCTAGGACCTTAAGATTCTGCATGAAATTAGGACTAGCAGCCGATTTGCACGGGAGAATGTAAAAAGTGTTCATATGTAGTAAAAACCTGAGAAATCCGTCCGTTTTCGTCATTTGTTATCGAATCGACTTAAAGCAAGATCGTCACATTAGCCGCAATTCTCTCTGAAACGGTTGTTCTTATCGACTGCAAAGCTATGTCGCGTGCTGCGGTATGCGGAGACACTAAAAGCACCATAGTAGAACACAGAAGAAGCTTCTAAGTTGATGTAATAGCCAGTAAGAAGTAGTACCATTCAAGTTTTAGGTATCGATTATTGACTTTTTAGCTGGCTTTGGTGCTTTGGACATGAGCTAGGACCTTAAGATTCTGCATGAAAGGAGGACTAGCAGCCGAGTTGCACGGGAGAATGTGAAAAGTGTTCATATGTAGTAAAAACCAGAGAAATCCGTACGTGTTCAACATTTGTTATCGAATCGACTTAAAGCCAGATCGTCACATTAGCCGCTCTTCTCCCTGAAACGGTTGTACTTATCGACTGCAAAGCTATGTCGCGTGCTGCGGTATGCGGAGACACTAAAAGCACCATAGTAGAACGCAGATGAAGCTTCTAAGATGATGTAATAGTCATTAAGAAGTAGTACAATTCCAGTTTTAGGTATCGATTATTGACTTTTTAGCTGAGTTTGGTGCCTTTGACATGAGTTAGGACCTTAAGATTCTGCATGAAAGGAGGTCTAGAAGCCGAGTTGCACGGGAGAATGTGAAAAGTGTTCTTATGTCGTAGAAACCTGAGAAATCCGTCCATTTCCGCCATTTGTTATCGAATCGACTTAATGCCAGATCGTCACATTGGCCGCTCTTCTCTCTGAAACGGTTGTACTTATCGTCTGCAAAGCTATATCGCGTGCTGCGGTATGCGGAGACACTAAAATCACCATAGTAGAACACAGATGAAACTTCTAAGTTGAAGTAATATTTAGTAGGATGTAGTACAAATCACGTCTTAGGTATCGATTATTGACTTTTTACCATTCTTTGGTGCCTTGGACCTGAGCTAGGACCTTAAAATTCTGCATGAACGGAGGACTAGCAGCCGAGTTGCACGGGAGAATGTGAAAAGTGTTCATATGTAGTAAAAACCTTAGAAATCCGTTCGTTATCGTCATTGTTATCGAATCGACTTAAAGCCAGATCGTCACATTGGCCGCTCTTCTCTCTGAAACGGTTGTACTTATCGTCTGCAAAGCTATGTCGCGTGCTGCGGTATGCGGAGACACTAAAAGCATCATAGTAGAACACAGATGAAGCTTCTAAGTTGATGTAATAGCCAGTAAGAAGTAGTACCATTCAAGTTTTAGGTATCGATTATTGACTTTTTAGCTGGCTTTGGTGCCTTGGACATGAGCTAGGACCTTAAAATTCTGCATGAGAGGAGGACTAGCAGCCGAGTTGCACGGGAGAATGTAAAAAGTGATCATATGTAGTAAAAACCTGAGAAATCCGTTCGTTATCGTCATTTGTTATCGAATCGACTTAAAGCCAGATCGTCACATTAGCCGCTCTTCTCTCTGAAACGGTTGTACTTATCGACTGCAAAGCTATGTCGCGTGCTGCGGTATGCGGAGACACTAAAAGCACCATAGTAGAACGCAGATGAAGCTTCTAAGATGATGTAATAGTCATTAAGAAGTAGTACAATTCCAGTTTTAGGTATCGATTATTGACTTTTTAGCTGGCTTTCGTGCCTTGGACATGAGTTAGGACCTTAAGATTCTGCATGAAAGGAGGTCTAGAAGCCGAGTTGTACGGGAGAATGTGAAAAATGTTCATATGTAGTAAAAACCTGAGAAATCCGTCCGTTTTCGTCATTTGTTATCGAATCGACTTAAAGCAAGATCGTCACATTAGCCGCAATTCTCTCTGAAACGGTTGTACTTATCGACTGCAAAGCTATGTCGCGTGCTGCGGTATGCGGAGACACTAAAAGCACCATAGTAGAACACAGATGAAGCTTCTAAGTTGATGTAATAGCCAGTAAGAAGTAGTACCATTCAAGTTTTAGGTATCGACTATTGACTTTTTAGCTGGCTTTGGTGCTTTGGACATGAGCTAGGACCTTAAGATTCTGCATGAAAGGAGGACTAGCAGCCGAGTTGCACGGGAGAATGTGAAAAGTGTTCATATGTAGTAAAAACCAGAGAAATCCATCCGTGTTCAACATTTGTTATCGAATCGACTTAAAGCCAGATCGTCACATTAGCCGCTCTTCTCCCTGAAACGGTTGTACTTATCGACTGCAAAGCTATGTCGCGTGCTGCGGTATGCGGAGACACTAAAAGCACCATAGTAGAACGCAGATGAAGCTTCTAAGATGATGTAATAGTCATTAAGAAGTAGTACAATTTCAGTTTTAGGTATCGATTATTGACTTTTTAGCTGAGTTTGGTGCCTTGGACATGAGTTAGGACCTTAAGATTCTGCATGAAAGGAGGTCTAGAAGCCGAGTTGCACGGGAGAATGTGAAAAGTGTTCTTATGTCGTAAAAACCTGAGAAATCCGTCCATTTCCGCCATTTGTTATCGAATCGACTTAATGCCAGATCGTCACATTGGCCGCTCTTCTCTCTGAAACGGTTGTACTTATCGTCTGCAAAGCTATGTCGCGTTTTGCGGTATGCGGAGACACTAAAATCACCATAGTAGAACACAGATGAAACTTCTAAGTTGAAGTAATATATAGTAGGATGTAGTACAAATCACGTCTTAGGTATCGATTATTGACTTTTTACCATTCTTTGGTGCCTTGGACCTGAGCTAGGACCTTAAAATTCTGCATGAACGGAGGACTAGCAGCCGAGTTGCACGGGAGAATGTGAAAAGTGTTCATATGTAGTAAAAACCTTAGAAATCCGTTCGTTATCGTCATTGTTATCGAATCGACTTAAAGCCAGATCGTCACATTAGCCGCTCTTCACTCTGAAACGGTTGTACTTATCGACTTCAAAGCTATGTCGCGTGCTCCGAGATGCGGAGACACTAAAAGCACCATAGTAGAACACAGATGAAGCTTCTAAGTTGATGTAATAGCCAGTAAGAAGTAGTACAATTCAAGTTTTAGGTATCGGTTATTGACTTTTTACCCTTCTTTGGTGCCTTGGACATGAGCTAGGAAATTAAGATTTTGCATGAAGGAGGATTAGCAGCCTAGTTGCACGGGGAATGTGAAAAGTGTTCATATGTAGTAAAAACCTGAGACATCCGTCCGTTTTCGTCATTTGTTATCGAATCGACTTAAAGCCAGATCGTCACATTGGCCGCTCTTCTCTCTGAAACGGTTGTACTTATCGTCTGCAAAGCTATGTGGCGTTCTGCGGTATGCGGAGACAGTAAAAGCACCATAGTAGAACACAGATGATGCTTCTAAGTTGATGTAATAGCCAGTAAGATATAGTACAATTCAAGTTTTAGGTATCGATTATTGACTTTTTAGCTGGCTTTGGTGCCTTGGACATGAGCTAGGACCTTAAGATTCTGCATGAAAGGAGGACTGGCAGCCGATTTGCACGGGAGAATGTGAAAAGTGTTCATATGTAGTAAAAACCTGAGAAATCCGTCCGTTTTCGTCATTTGTTATCGAATCGACTTAAAGCCAGATCGTCACATTGGCCGCTCTTCTCTCTGAATCGGTTGTACTTATCGATTGCAAAGCTATGTCGCGTGCTGCGGTATGCGGACACACTAAAAGCACCATAGTAGAACACAGATGAAGCATCTAAGATGATGTAATAGCCAGTAAGAAGTAGTACAATTCAAGTTTTAGGTATTGAATATTGACTTTTTAGCTGGCTTTGGTGCCTTGGACTTGAGCTAGGACCTTAAGATTCTGCATGAAAGGAGGACTAGCAGCCGAGTTGCACAGGAGAATGTGAAAAGTGTTCATATGTAGTAAAAACCTGAGAAATCCGTCCGTTTTCGTCATTTGTTATCGAATCGACTTGAAGCCAGATCGTCACATTGGCCGCTCTTCTCTCTGAAACGGTTGTACTTATCGTCTGCAAAGCTATGTCGCGTGCTGCGGTATGTGGAGACACTAAAAGCACCATAGTAAAACACAGATGAAGCTTCTAAGTTGATGTAATAGCCAGTAAGAAGTAGTACAATTCAAGTTTTAGGTATCGTTTATTGACTCTTTAGCTGGCTTTGGTGCCTTGGACATGAGCTAGGACCTTAAGATTCTGCATGAAAGGAGGACTAGCAGCCGAGTTGAACGGGAGAATGTGAAAAGTGTTCATATTTAGTAAAAACCTGAGAAATCCGTCCGTTTTCGTCATTTGTTATCGAATCGACTTTAAGCCAGATCGTCACATTGGCCGCTCTTCTCTCCGAAACACTTGTACTTATCGTCTGCAAAGCTATGTCGCGTGCTACGGTATGCTGATACACTAAAAGCACCATAGTAGAACACAGATGAAGCTTCTAAGTTGATGTAATAGCCAGTAAGAAGTAGTACAATTCAAGTTTTAGGTATCGATTATTGACCTTTTAGCTGGCTTTGGTGCCTTGGACATGAGCTAATACCTTAACATTCTGCATGAAAATAGGGATAGCAGCCGATTTGCACGGGAGAATGTGAAAAGAGTTCATATGTAGTAAAAACCTGAGTAATCCGTCCGTTTTCGTCATTTGTTATCGAATCGACTTAAACCCAGATCGTCACATTGGCCGCTCTTCTCTCTGAAACGGTTGTACTTATCGATTGCAAAGCTATGTCGCGTGCTGCGGTATGCAGAGACACTAAAAGCACCATAGTAGAACACAGATGAAACTTCTAAGTTGATGTAATAGCCAGTAAGAAGTAGTACAATACAAGTTTTAGTTATCGATTATTGACGTTTTAGCTGGCTTTGGTGCCTTGGACATGAGCTATGACCTTAAGATTCTGCATGAAAGGAGGACTAGCAGCCTAGTTGCACGGGAAAATGTGAAAAGTGTTCAAATGTAGTAAAAACCTGAGAAATCCGTCCGTTTTCGTCATTTGTTATCGAATCGACTTAAAGTCAGATCGTCACATTGGCCGCTCTTCTCTCTGAAACGCTCTTAGTTATCGTCTGCAAAGCTATGTCGCGTGCTGCGGTATGCGGAGACACTAAAAGCACCATAGTAGAACACAGATGAAGATTCTAAGTTGATGTAATACAAAGGAAGAAGTAGTACAATTCAAGTTTTAGGTATCGATTATTGACTTTTTAGCTGGCTTTGGTGCCTTGGACATGAGCTAGGACCTTAAGATTCTGCATGAAAGGAGGACTAGCAGCCGAGTTGCACGGGAGAATGTGAATAGTGTTCATATGTAGTAAAAACCTGAGACATCCGTCCGTTTTCGTCATTTGTTATCGAATCGACTTAAAGCCAGATCGTCACATTGGCCGCTCTTCTCTCTGAAACGGTTGTACTTATCGTCTGCAAAGCTATGTGGCGTTCTGCGGTATGCGGAGACAGTAAAAGCACCATAGTAGAACACAGATGATGCTTCTAAGTTGATGTAATAGCCAGTAAGATATAGTACAATTCAAGTTTTAGGTATCGATTATTGACTTTTTAGCTGGCTTTGGTGCCTTGGACATGAGCTAGGACCTTAAGATTCTGCATGAAAGGAGGACTGGCAGCCGATTTGCACGGGAGAATGTGAAAAGTGTTCATATGTAGTAAAAACCTGAGAAATCCGTCCGTTCTCGTCATTTGTTATCGAATCGACTTAAAGCCAGATCGTCACATTGGGCGCTCTTCTCTCTGAAACGGTTGTACTTATCGATTGCAAAGCTATGTCGCGTGCTGCGGTATGCGGACACACTAAAAGCACCATAGTAGAACACAGATGAAGCTTCTAAGTTGATGTAATAGCCAATAAGAAGTAGTACAATTCAAGTTTTAGGTATCGATTATTGACTTTTTAGCTGGCTTTGGTGCCTTGGACATGAGCTAGGACCTTAAGATTCTGCATGAAAGGAGGACTAGCAGCCGAGTTGCACGGGAGAATGTGAAAAGTGTTCATACGTAGTAAAAACCTGAGAAATCCGTCCGTTTTCGTCATTTGTTATCGAATCGACTTAAAGCCAGATCGTCACATTGGCCGCTCTTCTCTCTGAAACGGTTGTACTTATCGTCTGCAAAGCTATGTGGCGTTCTGCGGTATGCGGAGACAGTAAAAGCACCATAGTAGAACACAGATGATGCTTCTAAGTTGATGTAATAGCCAGTAAGAAGTAGTATAATTCAAGTTTTAGGTATCGATTATTGACTTTTTAGCTGGCTTTGGTGCCTTGGACATGAGCTAGGACCTTAAGATTCTGCATGAAAGGAGGACTAGCAGCCGAGTTGCACGGGGGAATGTGAAAAATGTTCATATGTAGTAAAAACCTGAGACATCCGTCCGTTTACGTCATTTGTTATCGAATCTACTTAAAGCCAGATCGTCACATTGGCCGCTCTTCTTCTCTGAAACGGTTGTACTTATCGTGTGCAAACCTATGTCGCGTATTGCGGTATGCGGAGACAGTAAAAGCACCATAGTAGAACACAGATGAAGCTTCTAATTTGATGTAATAGCCAGTAAGAAGTAGTACAATTCAAGTTTTAGGTATCGATTATTGACTTTTTAGCTGGCTTTGGTGCCTTGGACATGAGCTAGGACCTTAAGCGTCTGCATGAAAGGAGGATTAGCAGCGGAGTTGCACGGGAGAATATGAAAAGTGTTCATATGTAGTAAAAACTTAGAAATCCGTCCGTTTTCGACATTTGTTATCGAATCTTCTTCAAGCCAGATCGTCACATTGGCCGCTCTTCTCTCTGAAACGGTTGTACTTATCGTCTGCAAAGCTATGTCGCGTGCTGCGGTATTCTGAGACACTAAAAGCACCATAGTAGAACACAGATAAAGCTTCTAAGTTGATGTAATAGCCAGTAAGAAGTAGTACAATTCAAGTTTTAGGTATCGATTATTGACTTTTTTGCTGGCTTTGGTGCCTTGGACATGAGCTAGGACCTTATGATTCTGCATGAAAGGAGGACTAGCAGCCGATTTGCACGGGAGAATGTGAAAAGTGTTCATATGTAGTAAGAACCTGAGAAATCCTTCCGGTTTCGTCATTTGTTATCGAATCGACGTAAAGCCAGATCGTCACATTGGCCGCTCTTCTCTCTGAAACGGTAGTACTTAACGTCTGCAAAGATATGTCGCGTGCTGCGGTATGCGGAGACACTAAAAGCACCATAGTAGGACACAGATGAAGCTTCTAAGTTGATGTAATAGCTAGTAAGAAGTAGTACAATTCAAGTTTTAGGTATCGATTATTGACTTTTTAGCTATCTTTGGTGCCTTGGACATGAGCTAGGACCTTAAGATTCTGCATGAAAGGAGGACTGGCAGCCGAGTTGCACGGGAGAATGTGAAAAGTGTTCATATGTAGAAAAAACCTGAGAAATCCGTCCGTTTTCGTCATTTGTTATCGAATCGACTTAAAGCCAGATCGTCACATTGGCCGCTCTTCTCTCTGAAACACTTGTACTTATCGTCTGCAAAGCTATGTCGCGTGCTGCGGTATGCGGAGACACTAAAAGCACCAAAGTAGAACACAGATGAAGCTTCTAAGTTGTTGTAATAGCCAGGAAGAAGTAGTACAATTCAAGTTTTAGATATCGTTTATGGACTTTTTAGCTGGCTTTGGTGTCTTGGACATGAGCTAGGACCTTAAAATTCTGCATGAAAGGAGGACTACCAGCCGATTTGCATGCGAGAATGTGAAAAGTGTTTATATGTAGTAAAAACCCGATAAATCCGTCCGTTTTCGTCATTTGTTATCGAATCGACTTAAAGCCAGATCGTCAAATTAGCTGCTCTTCTCTCTGAAACGGTTGTACTTATCGATTGCAAAGCTATGTCGCGTGCTGCGGTATGCGGAGACACTAAAAGCACCATAGTTAAACACAGATGAAGCTTCTACGTTGATGTAATAGCCAGTAAGAAGTAGTACAGTTCAAGTTTTAGGTATCGATTATTGACTTTTTAGCTGGCTTTGGTGCCTTGGACATGAGCTACGACCTTAACATTCTGCATGAAAGGAGGACTAGCAGCCCAGTTGCACGGGAGAATGTGAAAAGTGTTCATATGTAGTAAAAACCTGAGAAATCCGTACGTTATCGTCATTTGTTATCGAATCGACTTAAAGCCAGATCGTCACATTGGCCGCTCTTCTCTCTGAAACACTTGTACTTATCGTCTGCAAAGCTATGTGGCGTTCTGCGGTATGCTGAGACACTAAAAGCACCATAGTAGAACACAGATGAAGCTTCTAAGTTGATGTAATAGCCAGTAAGAGGTAGTACAATTCAAGTTTTAGGTATTGAATATTGAATTTTTAGCTGGCTTTGGTGCCTTGGACATGAGCTAGGACCTTAAGATTCTGCATGAAAAGAGGACGAGGAGCCAAGTTGCACGGGAGAATGTGAAAAGTGTTCATATGTAGTAAAAACCTGAGAAATCGGTCCGTTTTCGTCACTTGTTATCGAATCGACTTAAAGCCAGATCGTCTCATTGGCCGCTCTTCTCTCAGAAACGGTTGTACTTATCGTCTGCAAAGCTATGTCGCGTGCTGCGGTATGCGGAGACACTAAAATCACCATAGTAGAACACAGATGAAGCTTACAAGTTGATGTAATAGCCAGTAAGAAGTAGTACAATTCAAGTTTTAGGTATCGATTATTGACTTTTCAGCTGGCTTTGGTACCTTGGACATGAGCTAGAACCTTAAGATTCTGCATGAAAGGAGGACTAGCAGCCGAGTGTAACGGGAGAATGTGAAAAATGTTTATATGTAGAAAAAACCTGAGACATCCGTCCGTTTACGTCATTCGTTATCGAATATACTTAAAGCCAGATTGTCACATTGGCCGCTCTTCTCTCTGAAACGGTTGTACTTATCGTCTGCAAAGCTATGTCGCGTGCAGCGGTATGCGGAGACAGTAAAAGCTCCATTGTAGAACACAGATGAAGCTTCTAAGTTGATGTAATAGCCAGTAAGAAGTAGTACAATTCAAGTTTTAGGTATCGATTATTGACTTTTTAGCTGGCTTTGGTGCCTTGGACATGAGCTAGGACCTTAAGCTTCTGCATGAAAGGAGGATTAGCAGCGGAGTTGCACGGGAGAATATGAAAAGTGTTCATATGTAGTAAAAACCTAGAATTCCGTCCGTTTTCGTCATTTTTTATCGAATCTTCTTCAAGCCAGGTCGTCACACTGGCCGCTCTTCTCTCTGAAACACTTGTACTTATCGTCTGCAAAGCTATGTCGCGTGCTGCGGTATGCGGACACACTAAAAGCACCATAGTAGAACACAGATGAAGCTTCTAAGTTGATGTAATAGCCAGTAAGAAGAAGTACAATTCAAGTTTTAGGTATCGGTTATTGACTTTTTACCCTTCTTTGGTGCCTTGGACATCAGCTAGGAAATTAAGATTTTGCATGAAGGAGGACTAGCAGCCGAGTTGCACGGGAGAATGTGAATAGTGTTCATATGTAGTAAAAACCTGAGACATCCGTCCGTTTTCGTCATTTGTTATCGAATCGACTTAAAGCCAGATCGTCACATTGACCGCTCGTCTCTCTGAAAGGGTTATACTTATCGTCTGCAAAGCTATGTGGCGTTCTGCGGTATGCGGAGACAGTAAAAGCACCATAGTAGAACACAGATGATGCTTCTAAGTTGATGTAATTGCCAGTAAGATATAGTACAATTCAAGTTTTAGGTATCGATTATTGACTTTTTAGCTGGCTTTGGTGCCTTGGACATGAGCTAGGACCTTAAGATTCTGCATGAGAGGAGGACTGGCAGCCGATTTGCACGGGAGAATGTGAAAAGTGTTCATATGTAGTAAAAACCTGAGAAATCCGTCCGTTTTCGTCATTAGTTATCGAATCGACTTCAAGCCAGATCGTCACATTGGCCGCTCTTCTCTCTGAAAAAGTTGTACTTATCGTCTGCAAAGCTATGTCGCGTGCTGCGGTATGCGGACACACTAAAAGCACCATATTAGAACACAGATGATGCTTCTAAGTTGATGTAATAGCCAGTAAGATATAGTACAATTCAAGTTTTAGGTATCGATTATTGACTTTTTAGCTGGCTTTGGTGCCTTGGACATGAGCTAGGACCTTAAGATTCTGCATGAAAGGAGGACTGGCAGCCGATTTGCACGGGAGAATGTGAAAAGTGTTCAAATGTAGTAAAAACCTGAGAAATCCGTCCGTTTTCGTCATTAGTTATCGAATCGACTTCAAGCCAGATCGTCACATTGGCCGCTCTTCTCTCCGAAACACTAGTACTTATCGTCTGCAAAGCTATGTCGCGTGCTACGGTATGCTGATACACTAAAAGCACCATAGTAGAACATAGATGAAGCTTCTATGTTGATGTAATAGCCAGGAAGAAGTAGTACAATTCAAGTTTTAGGTATCGATTATTGACCTTTTAGCTGGCTTTGGTGCCTTGGACATGAGCTAGGACCTTAACATTCTGCATGAAAATAGGAATAGCAGCCGATTTGCACGGGAGAATGTGAAAAGTGTTCATATGTAGTAAAAACCTGAGAAATCCGTACGTTTTCGTCATTTGTTATCGAATCGACTTAAAGCCAGATCGTCACATTGGCCGTTCTTCTCTCTAAAACGGTTGTACTTATCGATTGCAAAGCTATGTCGCGTGCTGCGGTATGCGGAGACACTAAAAGCACCATAGTAGAACACAGATGAAGCTTCTAAGTTGATGTAATACAAAGGAAGAAATAGTACAATTCAAGTTTTAGGTATCGATTAATGACTTTTTAGCTGGCTTTGGTGCCTTGGACATGAGCTAGGCCTTAACATTCTGCATGAAAGGAGGACTAGCAGCCGATTTGCACGGGAGAATGTGAAAAGTCTTCACATGTAGTAAAAACCCAAGAAATCCGTTCGTATTCGTCATTTGTTATCGAATCGACTTAAAGCCAGATCGTCAAATTGGCCGCTCTTCTCTCTGAAACGGTTGTACTTATCGACTGCAAAACTATGTCGCGTGCTGCGGTATGCGGAGACACTAAAAGCACCATAGTAGAACACAGATGAAGCTTCTAAGTTGATGTAATAGCCAGTAAGAAGTAGTACAATTCAAGTTTTAGGTATTGAATATTGAATTTTTAGCTGGCTTTGGTGCCTTGGACATGAGCTAGGACCTTAATATTCTGCATGAAAGGAGGACTAGCATCCGAGTTGCACGGGAGAATGTGCAAAATGTTAAATGTAGTAAAAACCTGAGCAATCCGTCCGTTTTCGTCATTTGTTATCGAATCGACTTAAAGCCTGATCGTCACATTGGCCGCTCTTCTCTCTGAAACGGTTGTACTTATCGTCTGCAAAGCTATGTCGCGTGCTGCGGTATGCGGAGACACTAAAAGCACAATAGTAGAACACAGATGAAGCTTCTAAGTTGATGTAATAGCCAGTAAGAAGTAGTACAATTCAAGTTTTAGGTATCGATTATTGACTTTTTAGCTATCTTTGGTGCCTTGCACATGAGCTAGGACCTTAAGATTCTGCATGAACGGAGGATTAGCAGCGGAGTTGCACGGGAGAATGTGAAAAGTGTTCATATGTAGTAAAAACCTTAGAAATCCGTTCGTTATCGTCATTGTTATCGAATCGACTTAAAGCCAGATCGTCACATTAGCCGCTCTTCACTCTGAAACGGTTGTACTTATCGACTTCAAAGCTATGTCGCGTGCTCCGAGATGCGGAGACACTATAAGCACCATAGTAGAACACAGATGAAGCTTCTAAGATGATGTAATAGCCAGTAAGAAGTAGTACAATTAAAGTTTTTGGTATCGATTATTGACTTTTTAGCTGGCTTTGGTGCCTTGGACATGAGCTAGGACCTTAAGATTCTGCATGAAAGGAGGACTAGCAGCCCTGTTGCACGGGAGAATGTGAAAAGTGTTCATATGTAGTACAAACCTGAGAAATCCGTCCGTTTTCGTCATTTGTTATCGAATCGACTTAATGCCAGATCGTCACATTGGCCGCTCTTCTCTCTGAAACGGTTGTACTTATCGTCTGCAAAGCTATGTCGCGTACTGCGGTATGCGGAAACACTAAAATCACCATAGTAGAACACAGATGAAGCTTCTAAGTTGATGTAATAGCCAGTAAGAAGTAGTAGAATTCAAGTTTTAGGTATCGATTATTGACTTTTTAGCTGGCTTTGGTGCCTTGGACATGAGCTAGGACCTTAACATTCTGCATGAAAGGAGGAATAGCAGAGCTGTTTCACGGGAGAATGTGAAAAGTGTTCATATGTAGTAAAAACCTGAGAAATCGGTCAGTTTTCGTCATTTGTTATCGAATCGACTTAAAGCCAGATCGTCACATTGGCCGCTCTTCTCTCTGAAACGGTTCTACTTATCGTCTGCAAAGCTATGTCGCGTGCTGCGGTATGCTGAGACACTATGAGCACCATAGTAGAACACAGATGAAGCTTCTAAGTTGATGTAATTTCCAGTAAGAAGTAGTACAATTCAAGTTTTAGGTATCGGTTATTGACTTTTTACCCTTCTTTGGTGCCTTGGACATCAGCTAGGAAATTAAGATTTTGCATGAAGGAGGACTAGCAGCCGAGTTGCACGGGAGAATGTGAATAGTGTTCATATGTAGTAAAAACCTGAGACATCCGTCCGTTTTCGTCATTTGTTATCGAATCGACTTAAAGCCAGATCGTCACATTGACCGCTCTTCTCTCTGAAACGGTTGTACTTATCGTCTGCAAAGCTATGTGGCGTTCTGCGGTATGCGGAGACAGTAAAAGCACCATAGTAGAACACAGATGATGCTTCTAAGTTGAGGTAATATCCAGTAAGATGTAGTACAATTCAAGTCTTAGGTATCGATTATTCACTTTTTACCATTCTTTGGTGCCTTGGACATGAGCTAGGACCTTAAGATTCTGCATGAAAGGAGGACTGGCAGCCGATTTGCATGGGAGAATGTGAAAAGTGTTCATATGTAGTAAAAACCTGAGAAATCCGTCCGTTTTCGTCATTTGTTATCGAATCGACTTAAAGCCAGATCGTCACAATGGCCGCTCTTCTCTCTGAAACGGTTGTACTTATCGATTGCAAAACTATGTCGCGTGCTGCGGTATGCGGAGACACTAGAAGCACCATAGTAGAACACAGATGAGGCTTCTAAGTTGATGTAATAGCCAGTAAGAAGTAGTACAATTCAAGTTTTAGGTATCGATTATTGACTTTTTAGCTGGCTTTGGTGCCTTGGACATGTCCTAGGACCTTAACATTCTGCATGAAAGAGGACTAGCAGCCGAGTTGCTTGGGAGAATGTGAAAAGTGTTCATACGTAGTAAAAACCTGAGACATCCGTCCGTTTTCGTCATTTGTTATCGAATCGACTTAAAGCCAGATCGTCACATTGACCGCTCTTCTCTCTGAAACGGTTGTACTTATCGTCTGCAAAGCTATGTGGCGTTCTGCGGTATGCGGAGACAGTAAAAGCACCATAGTAGAACACAGATGATGCATCTAAGTTGAAGTAATATCCAGTAAGATGTAGTACAATTCAAGTCTTAGGTATCGATTATTGACTTTTTACCATTCTTTGGTGCCTTGGACATGAGCTAGGACCTTAAGATTCTGCATGAAAGGAGGACTAGGAGCCGAGTTGCACAGGAGTAAGTGAAAAGGGTTCATATGTAGTAAAAACCTGAGAAATCCGTCCGTTTTCGTCATTAGTTATCGAATCGACTTAAAGCCAGATCGTCACATTGGCCGCTCTTCTCTCTGAAAAAGTTGTACTTATCGTCTGCAAAGCTATGTCGCGTGCTGCGGTATGCGGACACACTAAAAGCACCATAGTAGAACACAGATGAAGCTTCTAAGTTGATGTAATAGCCAGTAAGAAGTAGTACAATTCAAGTTTTAGGTATCGGTTATTGACTTTTTACCCTTCTTTGGTGCCTTGGACATGAGCTAGGAAATTAAGATTTTGCATGAAGGAGGATTAGCAGCCGAGTTGCACGGGAGAATGTGAAAAGTGTTCATATGTAGTAAAAACCTGAGACATCCGTCCGTTTTCGTCATTTGTTATCGAATCGACTTAAAGCCAGATCGTCACATTGGCCGCTCTTCTCTCTGAAACGGTTGTACTTATCGTCTGCAAAGCTATGTGGCGTTCTGCGGTATGCGGAGACAGTAAAAGCACCATAGTAGAACACAGATGATGCTTCTAAGTTGATGTAATAGCCAGTAAGATATAGTACAATTCAAGTTTTAGGTATCGATTATTGACTTTTTAGCTGGCTTTGGTGCCTTGGACATGAGCTAGGACCTTAAGATTCTGCATGAAAGGAGGACTGGCAGCCGATTTGCTCGGGAGAATGTGAAAAGTGTTCATATGTAGTAAAAACCTGAGAAATCCGTCCGTTTTCGTCATTTGTTATCGAATCGACTTAAAGCCAGATCGTCACATTGCCCGCTCTTCTCTCTGAAACGGTTGTACTTATCGATTGCAAAGCTATGTCGCGTGCTGCGGTATGCGGACACACTAAAAGCACCATAGTAGAACACAGATGAAGCTTCTAAGTTGATGTAATAGCCAGTAAGAAGTAGTACAATTCAAGTTTTAGGTATCGATTATTGACTTTTTAGCTGGCTTTGGTGCCTTGGACATGAGCTAGGACCTTAAGATTCTGCATGAAAGGAGGACTAGCAGCCGAGTTGCACGGGAGAATGTGAAAAGTGTTCATACGTAGTAAAAACCTGAGAAATCCGTCCGTTTTCGTCATTAGTTATCGAATCGACTTCAAGCTAGATCGTCACATTGGCCGCTCTTCTCTCTGAAAAAGTTGTACTTATCGTCTGCAAAGCTATGTCGCGTGCTGCGGTATGCGGACACACTAAAAGCACCATAGTAGAACACAGATGAAGCTTCTAAGTTGATGTAATAGCCAGTAAGAAGTAGTACAATTAAAGTTTTAGGTATCGGTTATTGACTTTTTACCCTTCTTTGGTGCTTTGGACATGAGCTAGGAAATTAAGATTTTGCATGAAGGAGGACTAGCAGCCGAGTTGCACGGGAGAATGTGAAAAGTGTTCATATGTAGTAAAAACCTGAGAAATCCGTCCGTTTTCGTCATTTGTTATCGAATCGACTTAAAGCCAGATCGTCACATTGGCCGCTCTTCTCTCTGAAACGGTTGTACTTATCGTCTGCAAAGCTATGTCGCGTGCTGCGGCATGCTGAGACACTAAAAGCACCATAGCAGAACACAGATGAAGCTTCTAAGTTGATGTAATAGCCAGTAAGAAGTAGTACAATTCAAGTTTTAGGTATTGAATATTGACTTTTTAGCTGGCTTTGGTGCCTTGGACTTGAGCTAGGACCTTAAGATTCTGCATGAAAGGAGGACTAGCAGCCGAGTTGCACAGGAGAATGTGAAAAGTGTTCATATGTAGTAAAAACCTGAGAAATCCGTCCGTTTTCGTCATTTGTTATCGAATCGACTTAAAGCCAGATCGTCACATTGGCCGCTGTTCTCTCTGAAACGGTTGTACTTATCGATTGCAAAGCTATGTCGCGTGCTGCGGTATGCGGAGACACTAAAAGCACCATAGTAGAACACAGATGAAACTTCTAAGTTGATGTAATAGCCAGTAAGAAGTAGTACAATACAAGTTTTAGTTATCGATTATTGACGTTTTAGCTGGCTTTGGTGCCTTGGACATGAGCTAGGACCTTAAGATTCTGCATGAAAGGAGGACTAGCAGCCTAGTTGCACGGAAAAATGTGAAAAGTGTTCAAATGTAGTAAAAACCTGAGAAATCCGTCCGTTTTCGTCATTTGTTATCGAATCGACTTAAAGCCAGATCGTCACATTGGCCGCTCTTCTCTCTGAAACGGTTGTACTTATCGACTGCAAAACTATGTCGCGTGCTGCGGTATGCGGAGACACTAAAAGCACCATAGTAGAACACAGATGAAGCTTCTAAGTTTATGTAATAGCCAGTAAGAAGTAGTACAATTCAAGTTTTAGGTATTGAATATTGAATTTTTAGCTGGCTTTGGTGCCTTGGACATGAGCTAGGACCTTAATATTCTGCATGAAAGGAGGACTAGCATCCGAGTTGCACGGGAGAATGTGAAAAGTGTTCAAATGTAGTAAAAACCTGAGAAATCCGTCCGTTTTCGTCATTTGTTATCGAATCGACTTAAAGCCAGATTGTCACAATGGCCGCTCTTCTCTCTGAAACGGTTGTACTTATCGTCTGCAAAGCTTTGTCGCGTGCTGCGGTATGCGGAGACACTAAAATCACCATAGTAGAACACAGATGAAGCTTCTAAGTTGATGTAATAGCCAGTAAGAAGTAGTACAATTCAAGTTTTAGGTATCGATTATTGACTTTTTAGCTATCTTTGGTGCCTTGCACATGAGCTAGGACCTTAAGATTCTGCATGAACGGAGGATTAGCAGCGGAGTTGCACGGGAGAATGTGAAAAGTGTTCATATGTAGTAAAAACATGAGAAATCCGTCCGTTTTCGTCATTTGTTATCGAATCAACTTAAAGCTAGATCGTCACATTGGCCGCTCTTCTCTCTGAAACGGTTGTACTTATCGATTGCAAAGCTATGTCGCGTGCTGCGGTATGCGGAGACACTAAAAGCACCATAGTAGAACACAGATGAAGCTTCTAAGTTGATGTAATAGCCAGTAAGAAGTAGTACAATTCAAGTTTTAGGTATCGATTATTGACTTTTTAGCTGGCTTTGGTGCCTTGGACATTAGCTAGGACCTTAAGATTCTGCATGAAAGGAGGACTAGCAGCCGAGTTGCACGGGAGAATGTGAAAAGTGTTCATACGTAGTAAAAACATGAGAAATCCGTCCGTTTTCGTCATTAGTTATCGAATCGACTTCAAGCCAGATCGTCACATTGGCCGCTCTTCTCTCTGAAAAAGTTGTACTTATCGTGTGCAAAGCTATGTCGCGTGCTGCGGTATGCGGAGACACTAAAAGCACCATAGTAGAACACAGATGAAGCTTCTAAGTTGATGTAATAGCCAGTATGAAGTAGTACAATTCAAGTTTTAGGTATCGGTTATTGACTTTTTACCCTTCTTTGGTGCCTTGGACATAAGCTAGGAAATTAAGATTTTGCATGAAGGAGGACTAGCAGCCGAGTTGCACGGGAGAATGTGAATAGTGTTCATATGTAGTAAAAGCCTGAGACATCCGTCCGTTTTCGTCATTTGTTATCGAATCGACTTAAAGCCAGATCGTCACATTGGCCGCTCTTCTCTCTGAAACGGTTGTACTTATCGTCTGCAAAGCTATGTGGCGTTCTGCGGTATACGGAGACAGTAAAAGCACCATAGTAGAACACAGATGAAGCTTCTAAGTTGATGTAATAGCCAGTAAGATATAGTACAATTCAAGTTTTAGGTATCGATTATTGACTTTTTAGCTGGCTTTGGTGCCTTGGACATGAGCTAGGACCTTAAGATTCTGCATGAAAGGAGGACTGGCAGCCGATTTGCACGGGAGAATGTGAGAAGTGTTCATATGTATTAAAAACCTGAGAAATCCGTCCGTTCTCGTTATTTGTTATCGAATCGACTTAAAGCCAGATCGTCACATTGGCCGCTCTTCTCTCTGAAACGGTTGTACTTATCGATTGCAAAGCTATGTCGCGTGCTGCGGCATGCTGAGACACTAAAAGCACCATAGCAGAACACAGATGAAGATTCTAAGTTGATGTAATAGCCAGTAAGAAGTAGTAAAAATTCAAGTTTTAGTTATTGAATATTGACTTTTTAGCTGGCTTTGGTGCCTTGGACTTGAGCTAGGACCTTAAGATTCTGCATGAAAGGAGGACTAGCAGCCGAGTTGCACAGGAGAATGTGAAAAGTGTTCATATGTAGTAAAAACCTGAGAAATCCGTCCGTTTTCGTCATTTGTTATCGAATCGACTTAAAGCCAGATCGTCACATTGGCCGCTCTTCTCTCTGAAACGGTTGTACTTATCGTCTGCAAAGCCATGTGGCGTTCTGCGGTATGCGGAGACAGTAAAAGCACCATATTAGAACACAGATGATGCTTCTAAGTTGATGTAATAGCCAGTAAGATATAGTACAATTCAAGTTTTAGGTATCGATTATTGACTTTTTAGCTGGCTTTGGTGCCTTGGACATGAGCTAGGACCTTAAGATTCTGCATGAAAGGAGGACTGGCAGCCGATTTGCACGGGAGAATGTGAAAAGTGTTCAAATGTAGTAAAAACCTGAGAAATCCGTCCGTTCTCGTCATTAGTTATCGAATCGACTTCAAGCCAGATCGTCACATTGGCCGCTCTTCTCTCTGAAAAAGTTGTACTTATCGTCTGCAAAGCTATGTCGCGTGCTGCGGTATGCGGACACACTAAAAGCACCATAGTAGAACACAGATGAAGCTTCTAAGTTGATGTAATAGCCAGTAAGAAGAAGTACAATTAAAGTTTTAGGTATCGGTTATTGACTTTTTACCCTTCTTTGGTGCCTTGGACATGAGCTAGGAAATTAAGATTTTGCATGAAGGAGGACTAGCAGCCGAGTTGCACGGGAGAATGTGAATAGTGTTCATATGTATTAAAAACCTGAGACATCCGTCCGTTTTCGTGATTTGTTATCGAATCGACTTAAAGCCAGATCGTCACATTGGCCGCTCTTCTCTCTGAAACGGTTGTACTTATCGTCTGCAAAGCTATGTGGCGTTCTGCGGTATGCGGAGACAGTAAAAGCACCATAGTAGAACACAGATGATGCTTCTAAGTTGATGTAATAGCCAGTAAGATATAGTACAATTCAAGTTTTAGGTATCGATTATTGACTTTTTAGCTGGCTTTGGTGCCTTGGACATGAGCTAGGACCTTAAGATTCTGCATGAAAGGAGGACTGGCAGCCGATTTGCACGGGAGAATGTGAAAAGTGTTCATATGTATTAAAAACCTGAGAAATCCGTCCGTTCTCGTCATTTGTTATCGAATCGACTTAAAGCCAGATCGTCACATTGGCCGCTCTTCTCTCTGAAACGGTTGTACTTATCGTGTGCAAAGCTATGTCGCGTGCTGCGGCATGCTTAGACACTAAAAGCACCATAGCAGATCACAGATGAAGATTCTAAGTTGATGTAATAGCCAGTAAGAAGTAGTACAATTCAAGTTTTAGGTATTGAATATTGACTTTTTAGCTGGCTTTGGTGCCTTGGACTTGAGCTAGGACCTTAAGATTCTGCATGAAAGGAGGACTAGCAGCCGAGTTGCACAGGAGAATGTGAAAAGTGTTCATATGTAGTAAAAACCGGAGAAATCCGTCCGTTTTCGTCATTTGTTATCGAATCGACTTAAAGCCAGATCGTCACATTGGCCGCTCTTCTCTCTGAAACGGTTGTAATTATCGTCTGCAAAGCTATGTGGCGTTCTGCGGTATGCGGAGACAGTAAAAGCACCATATTAGAACACAGATGATGCTTCTAAGTTGATGTAATAGCCAGTAAGATATAGTACAATTCAAGTTTTAGGAATCGATTATTGACTTTTTAGCTGGCTTTGGTGCCTTGGACATGAGCTAGGACCTTAAGATTCTGCATGAAAGGAGGACTGGCAGCCGATTTGCACGGCAGAATGTGAAAAGTGTTCAAATGTAGTAAAAACCTGAGAAATCCGTCCGTTTTCGTCATTAGTTATCGAATCGACTTCAAGCCAGATCGTCACATTGGCCGCTCTTCTCTCTGAAAAAGTTGTACTTATCGTCTGCAAAGCTATGTCGCGTGCTGCGGTATGCGGACACACTAAAAGCACCATAGTAGAACACAGATGAAGCTTCTAAGTTGATGTAATAGCCAGTAAGAAGTAGTATAATTAAAGTTTTAGGTATCGGTTATTGACTTTTTACCCTTCTTTGGTGCCTTGGACATGAGCTAGGAAATTAAGATTTTGCATGAAGGAGGACTAGCAGCCGAGTTGCACGGGAGAATGTGAATAGTGTTCATATGTAGAAAAACCTGAGACATCCGTCCGTTTTCGTCATTTGTTATCGAATCGACTTAAAGCCAGATCGTCACATTGACCGCTCTTCTCTCTGAAACGGTTGTACTTATCGTCTGCAAAGATATGTGGCGTTCTGCGGTATGCGGAGACAGTAAAAGCACCATAGTAGAACACAGATGAAGCTTCTAAGTTGATGTAATAGCCAGTAAGAAGTAGTACAATTCAAGTTTTAGGTATCTATTATTGACTTTTTAGCTGGCTTTGGTGCCTTGGACATGAGCTAGGACCTTAACATTCTGCATGAAAGGAGGAATAGCAGAGCTGTTGCACGGGAGAATGTGAAAAGTGTTCATATGTAGTAAAAACCTGAGAAATCGGTCAGTTTTCGTCATTTGTTATCGAATCGACTTAAAGCCAGATCGTCACATTGGCCGCTCTTCTCTCTGAAACGGTTGTACTTATCGTCTGCAAAGCTATGTCGCGTGCTGCGGTATGCTGAGACACTATGAGCACCATAGTAGAACACAGATGAAGCTTCTAAGTTGATGTAATTTCCAGTAAGAAGTAGTACAATTCAAGTTTTAGGTATCGGTTATTGACTTTTTACCCTTCTTTGGTGCCTTGGACATCAGCTAGGAAATTAAGATTTTGCATGAAGGAGGACTAGCAGCCGAGTTGCACGGGAGAATGTGAATAGTGTTCATATGTAGTAAAAACCTGAGACATCCGTCCGTTTTCGTCATTTGTTATCGAATCGACTTAAAGCCAGATCGTCACATTGACCGCTCTTCTCTCTGAAACGGTTGTACTTATCGTCTGCAAAGATATGTGGCGTTCTGCGGTATGCGGAGACAGTAAAAGCACCATAGTAGAACACAGATGATGCTTCTAAGTTGAAGTAATATCCAGTAAGATGTAGTACAATTCAAGTCTTAGGTATCGATTATTGACTTTTTACCATTCTTTGGTGCCTTGGACATGAGCTAGGACCTTAAGATTCTGCATGAAAGGAGGACTGGCAGCCGATTTGCATGGGAGAATGTGAAAAGTGTTCATATGTAGTAAAAACCTGAGAAATCCGTCCGTTTTCGTCATTTGTTATCGAATCGACTTAAAGCCAGATCGTCACATTGGCCGCTCCTCTCTCTGAAACGGTTGTACTTATCGATTGCAAAACTATGTCGCGTGCTGCGGTATGCGGAGACACTAAAAGCACCATAGTAGAACACAGATGAAGCTTCTAAGTTGATGTAATAGCCAGTAAGAAATAGTACAATTCAAGTTTTAGGTATCGATTATTGACTTTTTAGCTGGCTTTGGTGCCTTGGACATGAGCTAGGACCTTAACATTCTGCATGAAAGAGGACTAGCAGCCGAGTTGCACGGGAGAATGTGAAAAGTGTTCATACGTAGTAAAAACCTGAGAAATCCGTCCGTTTTCGTCATTAGTTATCGAATCGACTTTAAGCCAAATCGTCACATTGGCCGCTCCTCTCTCTGAAAAAGTTGTACTTATCGTCTGCAAAGCTATGTCGCGTGCTGCGATATGCGGACACACTAAAAGCACCATAGTAGAACACAGATGAAGCTTCTAAGTTGATGTAATAGCCAGTAAGAAGTAGTACAATTCAAGTTTTAGGTATCGGTTATTGACTTTTTACCCTTCTTTGGTGCCTTGGACATGAGCTAGGAAATTAAGATTTTGCATGAAGGAGGATTAGCAGCCGAGTTGCACGGGAGAATGTGAAAAGTGTTCACATGTAGTAAAAACCTGAGACATCCGTCCGTTTTCGTCATTTGTTATCGAATCGACTTAAAGCCAGATCGTCACATTGGCCGCTCTTCTCTCTGAAACGGTTGTACTTATCGTCTGCAAAGCTATGTGGCGTTCTGCGGTATGCGGAGACAGTAAAAGCACCATAGTAGAACACAGATGATGCTTCTAAGTTGATGTAATAGCCAGTAAGATATAGTACAATTCAAGTTTTAGGTATCGATTATTGACTTTTTAGCTGGCTTTGGTGCCTTGGACATGAGCTAGGACCTTAAGATTCTGCATGAAAGGAGGACTGGCAGCCGATTTGCACGGGAGAATGTGAAAAGTGTTCATATGTAGTAAAAACCTGAGAAATCCGTCCGTTTTCGTCATTTGTTATCGAATCGACTTAAAGCCAGATCGTCACATTGCCCGCTCTTCTCTCTGAAACGGTTGTACTTATCGATTGCAAAGCTATGTCGCGTGCTGCGGTATGCGGACACACTAAAAGCACCATAGTAGAACACAGATGAAGCTTCTAAGTTGATGTAATAGCCAGTAAGAAGTAGTACATTTCAAGTTTTAGGTATCGATTATTGACTTTTTAGCTGGCTTTGGTGCCTTGGACATGAGCTAGGACCTTAAGATTCTGCATGAAAGGAGGACTAGCAGCCGAGTTGCACGGGAGAATGTGAAAAGTGTTCATACGTAGTAAAAACCTGAGAAATCCGTCCGTTTTCGTCATTAGTTATCGAATGGACTTCAAGCCAGATCGTCACATTGGCCGCTCTTCTCTCTGAAAAAGTTGTACTTATCGTCTGCAAAGCTATGTCGCGTGCTGCGGTATGCGGACACACTAAAAGCACCATAGTAGAACACAGATGAAGCTTCTAAGTTGATGTAATAGCCAGTAAGAAGTAGTACAATTAAAGTTTTAGGTATCGGTTATTGACTTTTTACCCTTCTTTGGTGCTTTGGACATGAGCTAGGAAATTAAGATTCTGCATGAAAGGAGGACTAGCAGCCTAGTTGCACGGAAAAATGTGAAAAGTGTTCAAATGTAGGAAAAAACCTGAGAAATCCGTCCGTTTTCGTCATTTGTTATCGAATCGACTTAAAGCCAGATCGTCACATTGGCCGCTCCTCTCTCTGAAACGGTTGTACTTATCGACTGCAAAACTATGTCGCGTGCTGCGGTATGCGGAGACACTAAAAGCACCATAGTAGAACACAGATGAAGCTTCTAAGTTTATGTAATAGCCAGTAAGAAGTAGTACAATTCAAGTTTTAGGTATTGAATATTGAATTTTTAGCTGGCTTTGGTGCCTTGGACATGAGCTAGGACCTTAATATTCTGCATGAAAGGAGGACTAGCATCCGAGTTGCACGGGAGAATGTGAAAAGTGTTCAAATGTAGTAAAAACCTGAGAAATCCGTCCGTTTTCGTCATCTGTTATCGAATCGACTTAAAGCCAGATCGTCACATTGGCCGCTCTTCTCTCTGAAACGGTTGTACTTATCGTCTGCAAAGCTTTGTCGCGTGCTGCGGTATGCGGAGACACTAAAGTCACCATAGTAGAACACAGATGAAGCTTCTAAGTTGATGTAATAGCCAGTAAGAATTAGTACAATTCAAGTTTTAGGTATCGATTATTGACTTTTTAGCTATCTTTGGTGCCTTGCACATGAGCTAGGACCTTAAGATTCTGCATGAACGGAGGATTAGCAGCGGAGTTGCACGGGAGAATGTGAAAAGTGTTCATATGTAGTAAAAACATGAGAAATCCGTCCGTTTTCGTCATTTGTTATCGAATCAACTTAAAGCTAGATCGTCACATTGGCCGCTCTTCTCTCTGAAACGGTTGTACTTATCGATTGCAAAGCTATGTCGCGTGCTGCGGTATGCGGAGACACTAAAAGCACCATAGTAGAACACAGATGAAGCTTCTAAGTTGATGTAATAGCCAGTAAGAAGTAGTACAATTCAAGTTTTAGGTATCGATTATTGACTTTTTAGCTGGCTTTGGTGCCTTGGACATGAGCTAGGACCTTAAGATTCTGCATGAAAGGAGGACTAGCAGCCGAGTTGCACGGGAGAATGTGAAAAGTGTTCATACGTAGTAAAAACATGAGAAATCCGTCCGTTTTCGTCATAAGTTATCGAATCGACTTCAAGCCAGATCGTCACATTGGCCGCTCTTCTCTCTGAAAAAGTTGTACTTATCGTCTGCAAAGCTATGTCGCGTGCTGCGGTATGCGGACACACTAAAAGCACCATAGTAGAACACAGATGAAGCTTCTAAGTTGATGTAATAGCCAGTAAGAAGTAGTACAATTCAAGTTTTAGGTATCGGTTATTGACTTTTTACCCTTCTTTGGTGCCTTGGACATCAGCTAGGAAATTAAGATTTTGCATGAAGGAGGACTAGCAGCCGAGTTGCTCGGGAGAATGTGAATAGTGTTCATATGTAGTAAAAACCTGAGACATCCGTCCGTTTTCGTCATTTGTTATCGAATCGACTTAAAGCCAGATCGTCACATTGGCCGCTCTTCTCTCTGAAACGGTTGTACTTATCGTCTGCAAAGCTATGTGGCGTTCTGCGGTATACGGAGACAGTAAAAGCACCATAGTAGAACACAGATGATGCTTCTAAGTTGATGTAATAGCCAGTAAGATATAGTACAATTCAAGTTTTAGGTATCGATTATTGACTTTTTAGCTGGCTTTGGTGCCTTGGACATGAGCTAGGACCTTAAGATTCTGCATGAAAGGAGGACTGGCAGCCGATTTGCACGGGAGAATGTGAAAAGTGTTCATATGTAGTAAAAACCTGAGAAATCCGTCCGTTCTCGTCATTTGTTATCGAATCGACTTAAAGCCAGATCGTCACATTGGCCGCTCTTCTCTCTGAAACGGTTGTACTTATCGTGTGCAAAGCTATGTCGCGTGCTGCGGCACGCTGAGACACTAAAAGCACCATAGCAGAACACAGATGAAGCTTCTAAGTTGATGTAATAGCCAGTAAGAAGTAGTACAATTCAAGTTTTAGGTATTGAATATTGACTTTTTAGCTGGCTTTGGTGCCTTGGACTTGAGCTACGACCTTAAGATTCTGCATGAAAGGAGGACTAGGAGCCGAGTTGCACAGGAGTAAGTGAAAAGGGTTCATATGTAGTAAAAACCTGAGAAATCCGTCCGTTTTCGTCATTTGTTATCGAATCGACTTAAAGCCAGATCGTCACATTGGCCGCTCTTCTCTCTGAAACAGTTGTACTTATCGTCTGCAAAGCTATGTCGCGTGCTGCGGTATGCGGACACACTAAAAGCACCATAGTAGAACACAGATGAAGCTTCTAAGTTGATGTAATAGCCAGTAAGAAGTAGTACAATTCAAGTTTTAGGTATCGGTTATTGACTTTTTACCCTTCTTTGGTGCCTTGGACATCAGCTAGGAAATTAAGATTTTGCATGAAGGAGGACTAGCAGCCGAGTTGCACGGGAGAATGTGAATAGTGTTCATATGTAGTAAAAACCTGAGACATCCGTCCATTTTCGTCATTTGTTATCGAATCGACTTAAAGCCAGATCGTCACATTGGCCGCTCTTCTCTCTGAAACGGTTGTACTTATCGTCTGCAAAGCTATGTCGCGTGCTGCGGTATGCTGAGACACTATGAGCACCATAGTAGAACACAGATGAAGCTTCTAAGTTGATGTAATTTCCAGTAAGAAGTAGTACAATTCAAGTTTTAGGTATCGGTTATTGACTTTTTACCCCTCTTTGGTGCCTTGGACATCAGCTAGGAAATTAAGATTTTGCATGAAGGAGGACTAGCAGCCGAGTTGCACGGGAGAATGTGAATAGTGTTCATATGTAGTAAAAACCTGAGACATCCGTCCGTTTTCGTCATTTGTTATCGAATCGACTTAAAGCCAGATCGTCACATTGACCGCTCTTCTCTCTGAAACGGTTGTACTTATCGTCTGCAAAGCTATGTGGCGTTCTGCGGTATGCGGAGACAGTAAAAGCACCATAGTAGAACACAGATGATGCTTCTAAGTTGAAGTAATATCCAGTAAGATGTAGTACAATTCAAGTCTTAGGTATCGATTAATGACTTTTTACCGGGCTTTGGCGCCTTGGACATGAGCTAGGACCTTAAGATTCTGCATGAAAGGAGGACTGGCAGCCGATTTGCATGGGAGAATGTGAAAAGTGTTCATATGTAGTAAAAACCTGAGAAATCCGTCCGTTTTCGTCATTTGTTATCGAATCGACTTAAAGCCAGATCGTCACATTGGCCGCTCTTCTCTCTGAAACGGTTGTACTTATCGATTGCAAAACTATGTCGCGTGCTGCGGTATGCGGAGACACTAAAAGCACCATAGTAGAACACAGATGAAGCTTCTAAGTTGATGTAATAGCCAGTAAGAAGTAGTACAATTCAAGTTTTAGGTATTCAATATTGAATTTTTAGCTGGCTTTGGTGCCTTGGACATGACCTAGGACCTTAAGATTCTGCATGAAAGGAGGACTAGCAGCCCTGTTGCACGGGAGAATGTGAAAAGTGTTCATATGAAGTAAAAACCTGAGAAATCCGTCCGTTTTCATCATTTGTTATCGAATCAACTTAAAGCTAGATCGTCACATTGGCCGCTCTTCTCTCTGAAACGGTTGTACTTATCGTCTGCAAAGCTATGTCGCGTGCTGCGGTATGCTGAGACACTATGAGCACCATAGTAGAACACAGATGAAGCTTCTAAGTTGATGTAATAGCCAGTAAGAAGTAGTACAATTCAAGTTTTAGGTATCGATTATTGACTTTATAGCTGGCTTTGGTGCCTTGGACATGAGCTAGGACCTTAACATTCTGCATGAAAGGAGGACTAGCAGCCGATTTGCACGGGAGAATGTGAAAAGTCTTAACATGTAGTAAAAAACCGAGAAATCCGTCCGTTTTCGTCATTTGTTATCGAATCGACTTAAAGCCAGATCGTCACATTTGCCGCTCTTCTCTCTGAAACGGTTGTACTTATCGATTGCAAAGCTATGTCGCGTGCTGCGGTATGCGGAGACACTAAAAGCACCATAGTAGAACACAGATGAAGCTTCTAAGTTGATGTAATAGCCAGTAAGAAGTAGTACAATTCAAATTTTAGGTATTCAATATTGAATTTTTAGCTGGCTTTGGTGCCTTGGACATGAGCTAGGACCTTAAGGTTCTGCATGAAAGGAGGACTAGCAGCCCTGTTGCACGGGAGAATGTGAAAAGTGTTCATATGTAGTAAAAACCTGTGAAATCGGTCCGTTTTCGTCATTTGTTATCGGATCGACTTAAAGCCAGTTCGTCACATTGGCCGCTCTTCTCTCTGAAACGGTTGTACTTATCGTCTGCAAAGCTATGTCGCGTGCTGCGGTATGCTGAGACACTATGAGCATCATAGTAGAACACATATGAAGCTTCTAAGTTGATGTAATTTCCAGTAAGAAGTAGTACAATTCAAGTTTTAGGTATCGGTTATTGACTTTTTACCCTTCTTTGGTGCCTTGGACATCAGCTAGGAAATTAAGATTTTGCATGAAGGAGGACTAGCAGCCGAGTTGCACGGGAGAATGTGAATAGTGTTCATATGTAGTAAAAACCTGAGAAATCCGTCCGTTTTCGTCATTTGTTATCGAATCGACTTAAAGCCAGATCGTCACATTGGCCGCTCTTCTCTCTGAAACGGTTGTACTTATCGTCTGCAAAGCTATGTGGCGTTCTGCGGTATGCGGAGACAGTAAAAGCACCATAGTAGAACACAGATGATGCTTCTAAGTTGATGTAATAGCCAGTAAGATATAGTACAATTCAAGTTTTAGGTATCGATTATTGACTTTTTAGCTGGCTTTGGTGCCTTGGACATGAGCTAGGACCTTAAGATTCTGCATGAAAGGAGGACTGGCAGCCGATTTGCACGGGAGAATGTGAAAAGTGTTCATATGTATTAAAAGCCTGAGAAATCCGTCCGTTCTCGTCATTTGTTATCGAATCGACTTAAAGCCAGATCGTCACATTGGCCGCTCTTCTCTCTGAAACGGTTGTACTTATCGTGTGCAAAGCTATGTCGCATGCTGCGGCATGCTGAGACACTAAAAGCACCATAGCAGAACACAGATGAAGCTTCTAAGTTGATGTAATAGCCAGTAAGAAGTAGTACAATTCAAGTTTTAGTTATTGAATATTGACTTTTTAGCTGGCTTTGGTGCCTTGGACTTGAGCTACGACCTTAAGATTCTGCATGAAAGGAGGACTAGCAGCCGAGTTGCACAGGAGAATGTGAAAAGTGTTCATATGTAGTAAAAACCTGAGAAATCCGTCCGTTTTGGTCATTTGTTATCGAATCGACTTAAAGCCAGATCGTCACATTGGCCGCTCTTCTCTCTGAAACAGTTGTACTTATCGTCTGCAAAGCTATGTCGCGTGCTGCGGTATGCGGACACACTAAAAGCACCATAGTAGAACACAGATGAAGCTTCTAAGTTGATGTAATAGCCAGTAAGAAGTAGTACAATTCAAGTTTTAGGTATCGGTTATTGACTTTTTACCCTTCTTTGGTGCCTTGGACATCAGCTAGGAAATTAAGATTTTGCATGAAGGAGGACTAGCAGCCGAGTTGCACGGGAGAATGTGAATAGTGTTCATATGTAGTAAAAACCTGAGACATCCGTCCGTTTTCCTCATTTGTTATCGAATCGACTTAAAGCCAGATCGTCACATTGGCCGCTCTTCTCTCTGAAACGGTTGTACTTATCGTCTGCAAAGCTATGTGGCGTTCTGCGGTATGCGGAGACAGTAAAAGCACCATAGTAGAACACAGATGATGCTTCTAAGTTGATGTAATAGCCAGTAAGATATAGTACAATTCAAGTTTTAGGTATCGATTATTGACTTTTTAGCTGGCTTTGGTGCCTTGGACATGAGCTAGGACCTTAAGATTCTGCATGAAAGGAGGACTGGCAGCCGATTTGCACGGGAGAATGTGAAAAGTGTTCATATGTATTAAAAACCTGAGAAATCCGTCCGTTCTCGTCATTTGTTATCGAATCGACTTAAAGCCAGATCGTCACATTGGCCGCTCTTCTCTCTGAAACGGTTGTACTTATCGTCTGCAAAGCTATGTCGCGTGCTGCGGTATGCGGAGACACTAAAAGCACCATAGTAGAACACAGATGAAGCTTCTAAGTTGATGTAATAGCCAGTAAGAAGTAGTACAATTCAAGTTTTAGGTATCGATTATTGACTTTTTAGCTATCTATGGTGCCTTGCACATGAGCTAGGACCTTAAGATTCTGCATGAACGGAGGATTAGCGGCGGAGTTGCACGGGAGAATGTGAAAAGTGTTCATATGTAGTAAAAACCTGAGAAATCCGTCCGTTTTGGTCATTTGTTATCGAATCAACTTAAAGCTAGATCGTCACATTGGCCGCTCTTCTCTCTGAAACGGTTGTACTTATCGTCTGCAAAGCTATGTCGCGTGCTGCGGTATGCTGAGACACTATGAGCACCATAGTAGAACACAGATGAAGCTTCTAAGTTGATGTAATTTCCAGTAAGAAGTAGTACAATTCAAGTTTTAGGTATTCAATATTGAATTTTTAGCTGGCTTTGGTGCCTTGGACATGACCTAGGACCTTAAGATTCTGCATGAAAGGAGGACTAGCAGCCCTGTTGCACGGGAGAATGTGAAAAGTGTTCATATGTAGTAAAAACCTGAGAAATCCGTCCGTTTTCGTCATTTGTTATCGAATCGACTCTAAGCCAGATCGTCACATTGGCCGCTCTTCTCTCTGAAACGGTTGTACTTATCGTCTGCAAAGCTATGTCGCGTACTGCGATATGCGGAGACACTAAAATCACCATAGTAGAACACAGATGAAGCTTCTAAGTTGATGTAATAGCCAGTAAGAAGTAGTACAATTCAAGTTTTAGGTATCGATTATTGACTTTATAGCTGGCTTTGGTGCCTTGGACATGAGCTAGGACCTTAACATTCTGCATGAAAGGAGGACTAGCAGCCGATTTGCACGGGAGAATGTGAAAAGTCTTACCATGTAGTAAAAACCCGAGAAATCCGTCCGTTTTCGTCATTTGTTATCGAATCGACTTAAAGCCAGATCGTCACATTTGCCGCTCTTCTATCTGAAACGGTTGTACTTATCGATTGCAAAGCTATGTCGCGTGCTGCGGTATGCGGAGACACTAAAAGCACCATAGTAGAACACAGATGAAGCTTCTAAGTTGATGTAATAGCCAATAAGAAGTAGTACAATTCAAATTTTAGGTATTCAATATTGAATTTTTAGCTGGCTTTGGTGCCTTGGACATGAGCTAGGACCTTAAGATTCTGCATGAAAGGAGGACTAGCAGCCCTGTTGCACGGGAGAATGTGAAAAGTGTTCATACGTAGTAAAAACCTGAGAAATCCGTCCGTTTTCGTCATTAGTTATCGAATCGACTTCAAGCCAGATCGTCACATTGGCCGCTCTTCTCTCTGAAAAAGTTGTACTTATCGTCTGCAAAGCTATGTCGCGTGCTGCGGTATGCGGACACACTAAAAGCACCATAGTAGAACACAGATGAAGCTTCTAAGTTGATGTAATAGCCAGTAAGAAGTAGTACAATTCAAGTTTTAGGTATCGATTATTGACTTTTTAGCTGGCTTTGGTGCCTTGGACATGAGCTAGAACCTTAAGATTCTGCATGAAATGAGGACTAGCAGCCGAGTTGCACGGGAGAATGTGAAAAGTGTTCATACGTAGTAAAAACCTGAGAAATCCGTCCGTTTTCGTCATTAGTTATCGAATCGACTTCAAGCCAGATCGTCACATTGGCCGCTCTTCTCTCTGAAAAAGTTGTACTTATCGTCTGCAAAGCTATGTCGCGTGCTGCGGTATGCGGACACACTAAAAGCACCATAGTAGAACACAGATGAAGCTTCTAAGTTGATGTAATAGCCAGTAAGAAGTAGTACAACTCAAGTTTTAGGTATTGAATATTGACTTTTTAGCTGGCTTTGGTGCCTTGGACTTGAGCTAGGACCTTAACATTCTGCATGAAAGGAGGACTAGCAGCCGAGTTGCACAGGAGAATGTGAAAAGTGTTCATAGGTAGTAAAAACCTGAGAAATCCGTCCGTTTTCGTCATTTGTTATCGAACCGACTTAAAGCCAGATCGTCACATTGGCCGCTCTTCTCTCTGAAACGGTTGTACTTATCGTCTGCAAAGCTATGTCGCGTGCTGCGGTATGTGGAGACACTAAAAGCACCATAGTAAAACACAGATGAAGCTTCTAAGTTGATGTAATAGCCAGTAAGAAGTAGTACAATTCAAGTTTTAGGTATCGTTTATTGACTTTTTAGCTGGCTATGGGTCCTTGGACATGAGCTAGGACCTTTAGATTCTGCATGAAAGGAGGACTAGCAGCCGAGTTGCACGGGAGAATGTGAAAAGTGTTCATATTTAGTAAAAACCTGAGAAATCCGTCCGTTTTCGTCATTTGTTATCCAATCGACTTAAAGCCAGATCGACACATTGGCCGCTCTTCTCTCCGAAACACTTGTACTTATCGTCTGCAAAGCTATGTCGCGTGCTGCGGTATGCGGACACACTAAAAGCACCATAGTAGAACACAGATGAAGCTTCTAAGTTAATGTAATAGCCAGTAAGAAGTAGTACAATTCAAGTTTTAGGTATCGATTATTGACTTTTTAGCTGGCTTTGGTGCCTTGGACATGAGCTAGAACCTTAAGATTCTGCATGAAATGAGGACTAGCAGCCGAGTTGCACGGGAGAATGTGAAAAGTGTTCATACGTAGTAAAAACCTGAGAAATCCGTCCGTTTTCGTCATTAGTTATCGAATCGACTTAAAGCCAGATCGTCACATTGGCCGCTCTTCTCTCTGAAAAAGTTGTACTTATCGTCTGCAAAGCTATGTCGCGTGCTGCGGTATGCGGACACACTAAAAGCACCATAGTAGAACACAGATGAAGCTTCTAAGTTGATGTAATAGCCAGTAAGAAGTAGTACAATTCAAGTTTTAGGTATTGAATATTGACTTTTTAGCTGGCTTTGGTGCCTTGGACTTGAGCTAGGACCTTAACATTCTGCATGAAAGGAGGACAAGCAGCCGAGTTGCACAGGAGAATGTGAAAAGTGTTCATAGGTAGTAAAAACCTGAGAAATCCGTCCGTTTTCGTCATTTGTTATCGAACCGACTTAAAGCCAGATCGTCACATTGGCCGCTCTTCTCTCTGAAACGGTTGTACTTATCGTCTGCAAAGCTATGTCGCGTGCTGCGGTATGTGGAGACACTAAAAGCACCATAGTAAAACACAGATGAAGCTTCTAAGTTGATGTAATAGCCAGTAAGAAGTAGTACAATTCAAGTTTTAGGTATCGTTTATTGACTTTTTAGCTGGCTTTGGGTCCTTGGACATGAGCTAGGACCTTTAGATTCTGCATGAAAGGAGGACTAGCAGCCGAGTTGCACGGGAGAATGTGAAAAGTGTTCATATTTAGTAAAAACCTGAGAAATCCGTCCGTTCTCGTCATTTGTTATCGAATCGACTTAAAGCCAGATCGTCACATTGGCCGCTCTTCTCTCTGAAACGGTTGTACTTATCGTGTGCAAAGCTATGTCGCGTGCTGCGGCATGCTGAGACACTAAAAGCACCATAGCAGAACACAGATGAAGCTTCTAAGTTGATGTAATAGCCAGTAAGAAGTAGTACAATTCAAGTTTTCGGTATTGAATATTGACTTTTTAGCTGGCTTTGGTGCCTTGGACTTGAGCTAGGACCTTAAGTTTCTGCATGAAAGGAGGACCAGCAGCCGAGTTGCACAGGAGAATGTGAAAAGTGTTCATATGTAGTAAAAACCTGAGAAATCCGTCCGTTTTCGTCATTTGTTATCGAATCGACTTAAAGCCAGATCGTCACATTGGCCGCTCTTCTCTCTGAAACAGTTGTACTTATCGTCTGCAAAGCTATGTCGCGTGCTGCGGTATGCGGAGACACTAAAAGCACCATAGTAAAACACAGATGAAGCTTCTAAGTTGATGTAATAGCCAGTAAGAAGTAGTACAATTCAAGTTTTAGGTATCGATTATTGACTTTATAGCTGGCTTTGGTGCCTTGGACATGAGCTAGGACCTTAACATTCTGCATGAAAGGAGGACTAGCAGCCGATTTGCACGGGAGAATGTGAAAAGTCTTAACATGTAGTAAAAACCCGAGAAATCCGTCCGTTTTCGTCATTTGTTATCGAATCGACTTAAAGCCAGATCGTCACATTTGCCGCTCTTCTCTCTGAAACGGTTGTACTTATCGATTGCAAAGCTATGTCGCGTGCTGCGGTATGCGGAGACACTAAAAGCACCATAGTAGAACACAGATAAAGCTTCTAAGTTGATGTAATAGCCAGTAAGAAGTAGTACAATTCAAATTTTAGGTATTCAATATTGAATTTTTAGCTGGCTTTGGTGCCTTGGACATGAGCTAGGACCTTAAGATTCTGCATGAAAGGAGGACTAGCAGCCCTGTTGCACGGGAGAATGTGAAAAGTGTTCATATGTAGTAAAAACCTGAGAAATCGGTCCGTATTCGTCATTTGTTATCGGATCGACTTAAAGCCAGATCGTCACATTGGCCGCTCTTCTCTCTGAAACGGTTGTACTTATCGTCTGCAAAGCTATGTCGCGTGCTGCGGTATGCTGAGACACTATGAGCATCATAGTAGAACACATATGAAGCTTCTAAGTTGATGTAATTTAAAGTAAGAAGTAGTACAATTCAAGTTTTAGGTATCGGTTATTGACTTTTTACCCTTCTTTGGTGCCTTGGACATCAGCTAGGAAATTAAGATTTTGCATGAAGGAGGACTAGCAGCCGAGTTGCACGGGAGAATGTGAATAGTGTTCATATGTAGTAAAAACCTGAGACATCCGTCCGTTTTCGTCATTTGTTATCGAATCGACTTAAAGCCAGATCGTCACATTGACCGCTCTTCTCTCTGAAACGGTTGTACTTATCGTCTGCAAAGCTATGTGGCGTTCTGCGGTCTGCGGAGACATTAAAAGCACTATAGTAGAACACAGATGATGCTTCTAAGTTGATGTAATAGCCAGTAAGATATAGAACAATTCAAGTTTTAGGTATCGATTGTTGACTTTTTAGCTGGCTTTGGTGCCTTGGACATGAGCTAGGACCTTAAGATTCTGCATGAAATGAGGACTAGCAGCCGAGTTGCACGGGAGAATGTGAAAAGTGTTCATACGTAGTAAAAACCTGAGAAATCCGTCCGTTTTCGTCATTAGTTATCGAATCGACTTCAAGCCAGATCGTCACATTGGCCGCTCTTCTCTCTGAAAAAGTTGTACTTATCGTCTGCAAAGCTATGTCGCGTGCTGCGGTATGCGGACACACTAAAAGCACCATAGTAGAACACAGATGAAGCTTCTAAGTTGATGTAATAGCCAGTAAGAAGTAGTACAATTCATGTTTTAGGTATCGGTTATTGACTTTTTACCCTTCTTTGGTGCCTTGGACATGAGCTAGGAAATTAAGATATTGCATGAAGGAGGACTAGCAGCCGAGTTGCACGGGAGAATGTGAAAAGTGTTCATATGTAGTAAAAACCTGAGATATCCGTCCGTTTTCGTCATTTGTTATCGAATCAACTTAAAGCCAGATCGTCACATTGGCCGCTCTTCTCTCTGAAACGGTTGTACTTATCGTCTGCAAAGCTTTGTGGCGTTCTGCGGTATGCGGACACACTAAAAGCACCATAGTAGAACACAGATGAAGCTTCTAAGTTGATGTAATAGCCAGTAAGAAGTAGTACAATTAAAGTTTTAGGTATCGGTTATTGACTTTTTACCCTTCTTTGGTGCTTTTGGACATGAGCTAGGAAATTAAGATTTTGCATGAAGGAGGACTAGCAGCCGAGTTGCACGGGAGAATGTGAAAAGTGTTCATATGTAGTAAAAACCTGAGAAATCCGTCCGTTTTCGTCATTTGTTATCGAATCGACTTAAAGCCAGATCGTCACATTGGCCGCTCTTCTCTCTGAAACGGTTGTACTTATCGTCTGCAAAGCTATGTCGCGTGCTGCGGCATGCTGAGACACTAAAAGCACCATAGCAGAACACAGATGAAGCTTCTAAGTTGATGTAATAGCCAGTAAGAAGTAGTACAATTCAAGTTTTAGGTATTGAATATTGACTTTTTAGCTGGCTTTGGTGCCTTGGACTTGAGCTAGGACCTTAAGATTCTGCATGAAAGGAGGACTAGCAGCCGAGTTGCACAGGAGAATGTGAAAAGTGTTCATATGTAGTAAAAACCTGAGAAATCCGTCCGTTTTCGTCATTTGTTATCGAACCGACTTAAAGCCAGATCGTCACATTGGCCGCTCTTCTCTCTGAAACGGTTGTACTTATCGTCTGCAAAGCTATGTCGCGTGCTGCGGTATGTGGAGACACTAAAAGCACCATAGTAAAACACAGATGAAGCTTCTAAGTTGATGTAATAGCCAGTAAGAAGTAGTACAATTCAAGTTTTAGGTATCGTTTATTGAATTTTTAGCTGGCTTTGGTGCCTTGGACATGAGCTAGGACCTTTAGATTCTGCATGAAAGGAGGACTAGCCGCCGAGTTGCACGGGAGAATGTGAAAAGTGTTCATATTTAGTAAAAACCTGAGAAATCCGTCCGTTTTCGTCATTTGTTATCGAATCGACTTAAAGCCAGATCGTCACATTGGCCGCTCTTCTCTCCGAAACACTTGTACTTATCATCTGCAAAGCTATGTCGCGTGCTACGGTATGCTGATACACTAAAAGCACCATAGTAGAACACAGATGAAGCTTCTATGTTGATGTAATAGCCAGGAAGAAGTAGTACAATTCAAGTTTTAGGTATCGATTATTGACCTTTTAGCTGGCTTTGGTGCCTTGGACATGAGCTAGGACCTTAACATTCTGCATGAAAATAGGAATAGCAGCCGATTTGCACGGGAGAATGTGAAAAGTGTTCATATGTAGTAAAAACCTGAGAAATCCATTCCGTTTTCGTCATTTGTTATCGAATCGACTTAAAGCCAGATCGTCACATTGGCCGCTCTTCTCTCTGAAACGGTTGTACTTATCGATTGCAAAGCTATGTCGCGTGCTGCGGTATGCGGAGACACTAAAAGCGTCATAGTAGAACACAGATGAAGCTTCTAAGTTGATGTAATAGCCAGTAAGAAGTAGTACAATTCAAGTTTTATGTATCGATTATTGACTTTTTAGCTGCCCTTGGTTCCTTGGACATGAGCTAGGACCTTAAGATTCTGCATGAAAGGAGGACTAGCAGCCGAGTTGCACGGGAGAATGTGAAAAGTGTTCATATGTAGTAAAAACCAGAGAAATCCGTCCGTGTTCAACATTTGTTATCGAATCGACTTAAAGCCAGATCGTCACATTGGCCGCTCTTCTCTCTGAAACGGTTGTACTTATCGTCTGCAAATCTATGTCGAGTGCTGCGGCATGCGGAGACACTAAAAGCACCATAGTAGAACACAGATGAAGCTTCTAAGTTGATGTAATAGCCAGTAAGTAGTAGTACAATTCAAGTTTTAGGTATCGATTGTTGCTTCTTACCCTTCTTTGGTGCTTTGGGCCTTAGCTTGGAACTTACGATTTTGCATGATAGGAGGTCTAGCAGCCGCGTTGCACGTGAGAATGTGAAAAGTGTTCATATGTAGTAAAAACCAGAGAAATCCGTTCGTTATCGTCATTTGTTATCGAATCGACTTAAAGCCAGATCGTCACATTAGCCGCTCTTCTCCCTGAAACGGTTGTACTTATCGACTGCAAAGCTATGTCGCGTGCTGCGGTATGCGGAGACACTAAAAGCACCATAGTAGAACGCAGATGAAGCTTCTAAGATGATGTAATAGTCATTAAGAAGTAGTACAATTCCAGTTTTAGGTATCGATTATTGACTTTTTAGCTGAGTTTGGTGCCTTGGACATGAGTTAGGACCTTAAGATTCTGCATGAAAGGAGGTCTAGAAGCCGAGTTGCACGGGAGAATGTGAAAAGTGTTCTTATGTCGTAAAAACCTGAGAAATCCGTCCATTTCCGCCATTTGTTATCGAATCGACTTAATGCCAGATCGTCACATTGGCCGCTCTTCTCTCTGAAACGGTTGTACTTATCGTCTGCAAAGCTATGTCTCGTGCTGCGGTATGCGGAGATACTAAAATCACCATAGTAGAACACAGATGAAGCTTCTAAGTTGATGTAATAGCCAGTAAGAAGTAGTACAATTCAAGTTTTAAGTATCGATTGTTGACTTTTTAGCTGCCCTTGGTTCCTTGGACATGAGCTAGGACCTTAAGATTCTGCATGAAAGGAGGACTAGCAGCCGAGTTGCACGGGAGAATGTGAAAAGTGTTCATATGTAGTAAAAACCAGAGAAATCCGTCCGTGTTCAACATTTGTTATCGAATCGACTTAAAGCCAGATCGTAACATTGGCCGCTCTTCTCTCTGAAACGGTTGTACTTATCGTCTGCAAAGCTATGTCGAGTGCTGCGGCATGCGGAGACACTAAAAGCACCATAGTAGAACACAGATGAAGCTTCTAAGTTGATGTAATAGCCAGTAAGAAGTAGTACAATTCAAGTTTTAAGTATCGATTGTTGACTTTTTACCCTTCTTTGGTGCCTTGGGCATGAGCTAGGAACTTAAGATTTTGCATGATAGGAGGTCTAGCAGCCGCGTTGCACGTGAGAATGTGAAAAGTGTTCATATGTAGTAAAAACCTGAGAAATCCGTCCGTTTTCGTCATTTGTTGTCGAATCGACTTAAAGCCAGATCGTCACATTGGCCGCTCTTCTCTTTGAAACGGTGGTACTTATCGTCTGCCAAGCTACGTGTCGTGCTGCGGTATGCGGAGACACTAAAAGCACCATAGTAGAACACAGATGAAGCTTCTAAGTTGATGTAATATCCAGTAAGAAGTAGTACAATTCAAGTTGTAGGTATCGATTATTGATTTTCTAGCTGGCTTTGGTGCCTTGGACATGAGCTAGGACCTTAAGATTCTGCATGAAAGGAGGACTAGCAGCCGAGTTGAACGGGAGAATGTGAAAAGTGTTCCTATGTAGTAAAAACCTGAGAAATCCGTTCGTTATCGTCATTTGTTATCGAATCGACTTAAAGCCAGATCGTCACATTAGCCGCTCTTCTCCCTGAAACGGTTGTACTTATCGACTGCAAAGCTATGTCGCGTGCTGCGGTATGCGGAGACACTAAAAGCACCATAGTAGAACGCAGATGAAGCTTCTAAGATGATGTAATAGTCATTAAGAAGTAGTACAATTCCAGTTTTAGGTATCGATTATTGACTTTTTAGCTGAGTTTGGTGCCTTGGACATGAGTTAGGACCTTAAGATTCTGCATGAAAGGAGGTCTAGAAGCCGAGTTGACCGGGAGAATGTGAAAAGTGTTCTTATGTCGTAAAAACCTGAGAAATCCGTCCATTTCCGCCATTTGTTATCGAATCGACTTAATGCCAGATCGTCACATTGGCCGCTCTTCTCTCTGAAACGGTTGTACTTATCGTCTGCAAAGCTATGTCTCGTGCTGCGGTATGCGGAGATACTAAAATCACCATAGTAGAACACAGATGAAACTTCTAAGTTGAAGTAATATATAGTAGGATGTAGTACAAATCACGTCTTAGGTATCGATTATTGACTTTTTACCATTCTTTGGTGCCTTGGACATGAGCTGGGACCTTAAGATTCTGCATGAACGGAGGACTAGCAGCCGAGTTGCACGGGAGAATGTGAATAGTGTTCATATGTAGTAAAAACCTGAGAAATCGGTCCGTTTTCGTCATTTGTTATCGAATCGACTTAAAGCCAGATCGTCACATTGGCCGCTCTTCTCTCTGAAACGGTTGTACTTATCGTCTGCAAAGCTATGTCGCGTGCTGCGGTATGCGGACACACTAAATGCACCATAGTAGAACACAGATGAAGCTTCTAAGTTGATGTAATAGCCAATAAGAAGTAGTACAATTCAAGTTTTAGGTATCGATTATTGACTTTTTAGCTGGCTTTGGTGCCTTGGACATGAGCTAGGACCTTAAGATTCTGCATGAAAGGAGGACTAGCAGCCGAGTTGCACGGGAGAATGTGAATAGTGTTCATATGTAGTAAAAATCTGAGACATCCGTAAGTTTTCGTCATTTGTTATCGAATCGACTTAAAGCCAGATCGTCACATTGACCGCTCTTCTCTCTGAAACGGTTGTACTTATCGTCTGCAAAGCTATGTGGTGTTCTGCGGTATGCGGAGACAGTAAAAGCACCATAGTAGAACACAGATGATGCTTCTAAGTTGATATAATAGCCAGTAAGATATAGTACAATTCAAGTTTTAGGTATCGATTATTGACTTTTTAGCTGGCTTTGGTGCCTTGGACATGAGCTAGGACCTTACGATTCTGCATGAAAGGAGGACTGGCAGCCGATTTGCATGGGAGAATGTGAAAAGTGTTCATATGTAGTAAAAACCTGAGAAATCCGTCCGTTTTCGTTATTTGTTATCGAATCGACTTAAAGCCAGTTCGTCACATTGGCCGCTCTTCTCTCTGAAACGGTTGTACTTATCGATTGCAAAGCTATGTCGCGTGCTGCGGTATGCGGAGACACTAAAAGCACCATAGTAGAACACAGATGAAGCTTCTAAGTTGATGTCCGTTTTCGTCATTAGTTATCGAATCGACTTCAAGCCAGATCGTCACATTGGCCGCTCTTCTCTCTGAAAAAGTTGTACTTATCGTCTGCAAAGCTATGTCGCGTGCTGCAATATGCGGACACACTAAAAGCACCATAGTAGAACACAGATGAAGCTTCTAAGTTGATGTAATAGCCAGTAAGAAGTAGTACAATTCAAGTTTTAGGTATCGGTTATTGACTTTTTACCCTTCTTTGGTGCCTTGGACATCAGCTAGGAAATTAAGATTTTGCATGAAGGAGGATTAGCAGCCGAGTTGCACGGGAGAATGTGAAAAGTGTTCATATGTAGTAAAAACCTGAGACATCCGTCCGTTTTCGTCATTTGTTATCGAATCGACTTAAAGCCAGTTCGTCACATTGGCCGCTCATCTCTCTGAAACGGTTGTACTTATCGTCTGCAAAGCTATGTGGCGTTCTGCGGTATGCGGAGACAGTAAAAGCACCATAGTAGAACACAGATGATGCTTCTAAGTTGATGTAATAGCCAGTAAGATATAGTACAATTCAAGTTTTAGGTATCGATTATTGACTTTTTAGCTGGCTTTGGTGCCTTGGACATGAGCTAGGACCTTAAGATTCTGCATGAAAGGAGGACTGGCAGCCGATTTGCATGGGAGAATGTGAAAAGTGTTCATATGTAGTAAAAACCTGAGAAATCCGTCCGTTTTCGTCATTTGTTATCGAATCGACTTAAAGCCAGATCGTCACATTGGCCGCTCTTCTCTCTGAAACGGTTGTACTTATCGTCTGCAAAGCTATGTGGCGTTCTGCGGTATGCGGAGACAGTAAAAGCACCATAGTAGAACACAGATGATGCTTCTAAGTTGATGTAATAGCCAGTAAGAAGTAGTACAATTCAAGTTTTAGGTATCGATTATTGACTTTTTAGCTGGCTTTGGTGCCTTGGACATGAGCGAATACCTTAACATTCTGCATGAAAATAGGGATAGCAGCCGATTTGCACGGGAGAATGTGAAAAGAGTTCATATGTAGTAAAAACCTGAGTAATCCGTCCGTTTTCGTCATTTGTTATCGAATCGACTTAAAGCCAGATCGTCACATTGGCCGCTCTTCTCTCTGAAACGGTTGTACTTATCGATTGCAAAGCTATGTCGCGTGCTGCGGTATGCGGAGACACTAAAAGCACCATAGTAGAACACAGATGAAACTTCTAAGTTGATGTAATAGTCAGTAAGAAGTAGTACAATACAAGTTTTAGTTATCGATTATTGACGTTTTAGCTGGCTTTGGTGCCTTGGACAAGAGCTAGGACCTTAAGATTCTGCATGAAAGGAGGACTAGCAGCCAAGTTGCACGGGAAAATGTGAAAAGTGTTCAAATGTAGTAAAAACCTGAGAAATCCGTCCGTTTTCGTCATTTGTTATCGAATCGACTTAAAGTCAGATCGTCACATTGGCCGCTCTTCTCTCTGAAACGCTCGTAGTTATCGTCTGCAAAGCTATGTCGCGTGCTGCGGTATGCGGAGACACTAAAAGCACCATAGTAGAACACAGATGAAGCTTCTAAGTTGATGTAATACAAAGGAAGAAGTAGTACAATTCAAGTTTTAGGTATCGATTATTGACCTTTTAGCTGGCTTTGGTGCCTTGGACATGAGCTAGGACCTTAACATTCTGCATGAAAATAGGAATAGCAGCCGATTTGCACGGGAGAATGTGAAAAGTGTTCATATGTAGTAAAAACCTGAGAAATCCATTCCGTTTTCGTCATTTGTTATCGAATCGACTTAAAGCCAGATCGTCACATTGGCCGCTCTTCTCTCTGAAACGGTTGTACTTATCGATTGCAAAGCTATGTCGCGTGCTGCGGTATGCGGAGACACTAAAAGCGTCATAGTAGAACACAGATGAAGCTTCTAAGTTGATGTAATAGCCAGTAAGAAGTAGTACAATTCAAGTTTTATGTATCGATTATTGACTTTTTAGCTGCCCTTGGTTCCTTGGACATGAGCTAGGACCTTAAGATTCTGCATGAAAGGAGGACTAGCAGCCGAGTTGCACGGGAGAATGTGAAAAGTGTTCATATGTAGTAAAAACCAGAGAAATCCGTCCGTGTTCAACATTTGTTATCGAATCGACTTAAAGCCAGATCGTCACATTGGCCGCTCTTCTCTCTGAAACGGTTGTACTTATCGTCTGCAAATCTATGTCGAGTGCTGCGGCATGCGGAGACACTAAAAGCACCATAGTAGAACACAGATGATGCTTCTAAGTTGATGTAATAGCCAGTAAGATATAGTACATTTCAAGTTTTAGGTAACGATTATTGACTTTTTAGCTGGCTTTGGTGCCTTGGACATGAGCTAGGACCTTAAGATTCTGCATGAAAGGAGGACTGGCAGCCGATTTGCACGGGAGAATGTGAAAAGTGTTCATATGTAGTAAAAACCTGAGAAATCTGTCCGTTCTCGTCATTTGTTATCGAATCGACTTAAAGCCAGATCGTCACATTGGCCGCTCTTCTCTCTGAAACGGTTGTACTTATCGATTGCAAAGCTATGTCGCGTGCTGCGGTATGCGGACACACTAAATGCACCATAGTAGAACACAGATGAAGCTTCTAAGTTGATGTAATAGCCAATAAGAAGTAGTACAATTCAAGTTTTAGGTATCGATTATTGACTTTTTAGCTGGCTTTGGTGCCTTGGACATGAGCTAGGACCTTAAGATTCTGCATGAAAGGAGGACTAGCAGCCGAGTTGCACGGGAGAATGTGAAAAGTGTTCATACGTAGTAAAAACCTGAGAAATCCGTCCGTTTTCGTCATTTGTTATCGAATCGACTTAAAGCCAGATCGTCACATTGGCCGCTCTTCTCTCTGAAACGGTTGTACTTATCGTCTGCAAAGCTATGTGGCATTCTGCGGTATGCGGAGACAGTAAAAGCACCATAGTAGAACACAGATGATGCTTCTAAGTTGATGTAATAGCCAGTAAGAAGTAGTACAATTCAAGTTTTAGGTATCGATTATTGACTTTTTAGCTGGCTTTGGTGCCTTGGACATGAGCTAGGACCTTAAAATTCTGCATGTAAGGAGGACTAGCAGCCGAGTTGCACGGGGGAATGTGAAAAGTGTTCATATGTAGTAAAAACCTGAGAAATCCGTCCGTTTTCGTCATTTGTTATCGAATCGACTTAAAGCCAGATCGTCTCATTGGCCGCTCTTCTCTCTGAAACGGTTGTACTTATCGTCTGCGAAGCTATGTCGCATGCTGCGGTATGCGGGGACACTAAAATCACCATAGTAGAACACAGATGAAGCTTCTAAGTTATGTAATAGCCAGTAAGATGTAGTACAATTCAAGTTTTAGGTATCGATTATTGACTTTTCAGCTGGCTTTGGTACCTTGGACATGAGCTAGGACCTTAAGATTCTGCATGAAAGGAGGACTAGCAGCCGACTTGCACGGGAGAATGTGAAAAATGTTCATATGTAGTAAAAACCTGAGACATCCGTCCGTTTACGTCATTTGTTATCGAATCGACTTAAAGCCAGATCGTCACATTGGCCGCTCTTCTCTCTGAAACGGTAGTACTTATCGTCTGCAAAGATATGTCGCGTGCTGCGGTATGCGGAGACACTAAAAGCACCATAGTAGGACACAGATGAAGCTTCTAAGTTGATGTAATAGCCAGTAAGATGTAGTACAATTCAAGTTTTAGGTATCGATTATTGACTTTTTAGCTGGCTTTGGTGCCTTGGACATGAGCTAGGACCTTAAGCTTCTGCATGAAAGGAGGATTAGCAGCGGAGTTGCACGGGAGAATATGAAAAGTGTTCATATGTAGTAAAAACCTAGAAATCCGTCCGTTTTCGTCATTTGTTATCGAATCTTCTTCAAGCCAGATCGTCACATTGGCCGCTCTTCTCTCTGAAACGGTTGTACTTATCGTCTGCAAAGCTATGTCGCGTGCTGCGGTATGCGGAGACACTAAAAGCACCAAAGTAGAACACAGATGAAGCTTCTAAGTTGTTGTAATAGCCAGGAAGAAGTAGTACAATTCAAGTTTTAGATATCGTTTATTGACTTTTTAGCTGGCTTTGGTGCCTTGGACATGAGCTAGGACCTTAACATTCTGCATGAAAGGAGGACTACCAGCCGATTTGCATGCGAGAATGTGAAAAGTGTTTATATGTAGTAAAAACCCGATAAATCCGTCCGTTTTCGTCATTTGTTATCGAATCGACTTAAAGCCAGATCGTCAAATTAGCTGCTCTTCTCTCTGAAACGGTTGTACTTATCGATTGCAAAGCTATGTCGCGTGCTGCGGTATGCGGAGACACTAAAAGCACCATAGTAGAACACAGATGAAGCTTCTACGTTGATGTAATAGCCAGTAAGAAGTAGTACAGTTCAAGTTTTAGGTATCGATTATTGACTTTTTAGCTGGCTTTGGTGCCTTGGACATGAGCTACGACCTTAACATTCTGCATGAAAGGAGGACTAGCAGCCCAGTTGCATGGGAGAATGTGAAAAGTGTTCATATGTAGTAAAAACCTGAGAAATCCGTACGTTTTCGTCATTTGTTATCGAATCGACTTAAAGCCAGATCGTCACATTGGCCGCTCTTCTCTCTGAAACGGTTGTACTTATCGATTGCAAAGCTATGTCGCGTGCTGCGGTATGCGGACACACTAAATGCACCATAGTAGAACACAGATGAAGCTTCTAAGTTGATGTAATAGCCAATAAGAAGTAGTACAATTCAAGTTTTAGGTATCGATTATTGACTTTTTAGCTGGCTTTGGTGCCTTGGACATGAGCTAGGACCTTAAGATTCTGCATGAAAGGAGGACTAGCAGCCGAGTTGCACGGGAGAATGTGAAAAGTGTTCATACGTAGTAAAAACCTGAGAAATCCGTCCGTTTTCGTCATTTGTTATCGAATCGACTTAAAGTCAGATCGTCACATTGGCCGCTCTTCTCTCTGAAACGGTTGTACTTATCGTCTGCAAAGCTATGTGGCGTTCTGCGGTATGCGGAGACAGTAAAAGCACCATAGTAGAACACAGATGATGCTTCTAAGTTGATGTAATAGCCAGTAAGAAGTAGTACAATTCAAGTTTTAGGTATCGATTATTGACTTTTTAGCTGGCTTTGGTGCCTTGGACATGAGCTAGGACCTTAAAATTCTGCATGTAAGGAGGACTAGCAGCCGAGTTGCACGGGGGAATGTGAAAAGTGTTCATATGTAGTAAAAACCTGAGAAATCCGTCCGTTTTCGTCATTTGTTATCGAATCGACTTAAAGCCAGATCGTCTCATTGGCCGCTCTTCTCTCTGAAACGGTTGTACTTATCGTCTGCGAAGCTATGTCGCGTGCTGCGGTATGCGGGGACACTAAAATCACCATAGCAGAACACAGATGAAGCTTCTAAGTTATGTAATAGCCAGTAAGATGTAGTACAATTCAAGTTTTAGGTATCGATTATTGACTTTTCAGCTGGCTTTGGTACCTTGGACATGAGCTAAAACCTTAAGATTCTGCATGAAAGGAGGACTAGCAGCCGACTTGCACGGGAGAATGTGAAAAATGTTCATATGTAGTAAAAACCTGAGACATCCGTCCGTGTACGTCATTTGTTATCGAATCTACTTAAAGCCAGATCGTCACATTGGCCGCTCTTCTCTCTGAAACGGTAGTACTTATCGTCTGCAAAGATATGTCGCGTGCTGCGGTATGCGGAGACACTAAAAGCACCATAGTAGGACACAGATGAAGCTTCTAAGTTGATGTAATAGCCAGTAAGAAGTAGTACAATTCAAGTTTTAGGTATCGATTATTGACTTTTTAGCTGGCTTTGGTGCCTTGGACATGAGCTAGGACCTTAAGCTTCTGCATGAAAGGAGGATTAGCAGCGGAGTTGTTCGGGAGAATATGAAAAGTGTTCATATGTAGTAAAAACCTAGAAATCCGTCCGTTTTCGTCATTTGTTATCGAATCTTCTTCAAGCCAGATCGTCACATTGGCCGCTCTTCTCTCTGAAACACTTGTACTTATCGTCTGCAAAGCTATGTCGCGTGCTGCGGTATGCGGAGACACTAAAAGCACCAAAGTAGAACACAGATGAAGCTTCTAAGTTGATGTAATAGCCAGTAAGAAGTAGTACAATTCAAGTTTTAGGTATTGAATATTGAATTTTTAGCTGGCTTTGGTGCCTTGGACATGAGCTAGGACCTTAAGATTCTGCATGAAAGGAGGACGAGGAGCCAAGTTGCACGGGAGAATGTGAAAAGTGTTCATATGTAGTAAAAACCTGAGAAATCGGTCCGTTTTCGTCACTTGTTATCGAATCGACTTAAAGCCAGATCGTCTCATTGGCCGCTCTTCTCTCAGAAACGGTTGTACTTATCGTCTGCAAAGCTATGTCGCGTGCTGCGGTATGCGGAGACACTAAAATCACCATAGTAGAACACAGATGAAGCTTACAAGTTGATGTAATAGCCAGTAAGAAGTAGTACAATTCAAGTTTTAGGTATCGATTATTGACTTTTCAGCTGGCTTTGGTACCTTGGACATGAGCTAGAACCTTAAGATTCTGCATGAAAGGAGGACTAGCAGCCGAGTGTAACGGGAGAATGTGAAAAATGTAAATATGTAGAAAAAACCTGAGACATCCGTCCGTTTACGTCATTCGTTATCGAATATACTTAAAGCCAGATTGTCACATTGGCCTCTCTTCTCTCTGAAACGGTTGTACTTATCGTCTGCGAAGCTATGTCGCGTGTTGCGGTATGCGGGGACACTAAAATAACCATAGCAGAACACAGATGAAGCTTCTAAGTTGATGTAATAGCCAGTAAGAAGTAGTACAATTCAAGTTTTAGGTATCGATTATTGACTTTTTAGCTGGCTTTGGTGCCTTGGACATGAGCTAGGACCTTAAGCTTCTGCATGAAAGGAGGATTAGCAGCGGAGTTGCACGGGAGAATATGAAAAGTGTTCATATGTAGTAAAAACCTAGAATTCCGTCCGTTTTCGTCATTTTTTATCGAATCTTCTTCAAGCCAGGTCGTCACATTGGCCGCTCTTCTCTCTGAAACACTTGTACTTATCGTCTGCAAAGCTATGTCGCGTGCTGCGGTATGCGGACACACTAAAAGCACCATAGTAGAACACAGATGAAGCTTCTAAGTTGATGTAATAGCCAGTAAGAAGAAGTACAATTCAAGTTTTAGGTATCGGTTATAGACTTTTTACCCTTCTTTGGTGCCTTGGACATCAGCTAGGAAATTAAGATTTTGCATGAAGGAGGACTAGCAGCCGAGTTGCACGGGAGAATGTGAATAGTGTTCATATGTAGTAAAAACCTGAGACATCCGTCCGTTTTCGTCATTTGTTATCGAATCGACTTAAAGCCAGATCGTCACATTGACCGCTCGTCTCTCTGAAAGGGTTGTACTTATCGTCTGCAAAGCTATGTGGCGTTCTGCGGTATGCGGAGACAGTAAAATCACCATAGTAGAACACAGATGATGCTTCTAAGTTGATGTAATTGCCAGTAAGATATAGTACAATTCAAGTTTTAGGTATCGATTATTGACTTTTTAGCTGGCTTTGGTGCCTTGGACATGAGCTAGGACCTTAAGATTCTGCATGAAAGGAGGACTGGCAGCCGATTTGCACGGGAGAATGTGAAAAGTGTTCATATGTAGTAAAAACCTGAGAAATCCGTCCGTTTTCGTCATTAGTTATCGAATCGACTTGAAGCCAGATCGTCACATTGGCCGCTCTTCTCTCTGAAAAAGTTGTACTTATCGTCTGCAAAGCTATGTCGCGTGCTGCGGTATGCGGACACACTAAAAGCACCATAGTAGAACACAGATGAAGCTTCTAAGTTGATGTAATAGCCAGTAAGAAGTTGTACAATTCAAGTTTTAGGTATCGGTTATTGACTTTTTACCCCATCTTTGGTGCCTTGGACATGAGCTAGGAAATTAAGATTTTGCATGAAGGAGGACTAGCAGCCGAGTTGCACGGGAGAATGTGAATAGTGTTCATATGTAGTAAAAACCTGAGACATCCGTCCGTTTTCGTCATTTGTTATCGAATCGACTTAAAGCCAGATCGTCACATTGGCTGCTCTTCTCTCTGAAACGGTTGTACTTATCGTCTGCAAAGCTATGTGGCGTTCTGCGGTATGCGGAGACAGTAAAAGCACCATATTAGAACACAGGTGATGCTTCTAAGTTGATGTAATAGCCAGTAAGATATAGTACAATTCAAGTTTTAGGTATCGATTATTGACTTTTTAGCTGGCTTTGGTGCCTTGGACATGAGCTAGGACCTTAAGATTCTGCATGAAAGGAGGACTGGCAGCCGATTTGCACGGGAGAATGTGAAAAGTGTTCAAATGTAGTGAAAACCTGAGAAATCCGTCCGTTTTCGTCATTAGTTATCGAATCGACTTCAAGCCAGATCGTCACATTGGCCGCTCTTCTCTCTGAAAAAGTTGTACTTATCGTCTGCAAAGCTATGTCGCGTGCTGCGGTATGCGGACACACTAAAAGCACCATAGTAGAACACAGATGAAGCTTCTAAGTTGATGTAATAGCCAGTAAGAAGTAGTACAATTAAAGTTTTAGGTATCGGTTATTGACTTTTTACCCTTCTTTGGTGCCTTGGACATGAGCTAGGAAATTAAGATTTTGCATGAAGGAGGACTAGCAGCCGAGTTGCACGGGAGAATGTGAATAGTGTTCATATGTAGTAAAAACCTGAGACATCCGTCCGTTTTCGTCATTTGTTATCGAATCGACTTATAGCCAGATCGTCACATTGGCCGCTCTTCTCTCTGAAACGGTTGTACTTATTGTCTGCAAAGCTATGTGGCGTTCTGCGGTATGCGGAGACAGTAAAAGCACCATATTAGAACACAGATGATGCCTCTAAGTTGATGTAATAGCTAGTAAGATATAGTACAATTCAAGTTTTAGGTATCGATTATTGACTTTTTATCTGGCTTTGGTGCCTTGGACATGAGCTAGGACCTTAAGATTCTGCATGAAAGGAGGACTGGCAGCCGATTTGCACGGGAGAATGTGAAAAGTGTTCAAATGTAGTAAAAACCTGAGAAATCCGTCCGTTTTCGTCATTAGTTATCGAATCGACTTCAAGCCAGATCGTCACATTGGCCGCTCTTCTCTCCGAAACACTAGTACTTATCGTCTGCAAAGCTATGTCGCGTGCTACGGTATGCTGATACACTAAAAGCACCATAGTAGAACACAGATGAAGCTTCTATGTCGATGTAATAGCCAGGAAGAAGTAGTACAATTCAAGTTTTAGATATCGATTATTGACCTTTTAGCTGGCTTTGGTGCCTTGGACATGAGCTAGGACCTTAACATTCTGCATGAAAATAGGAATAGCAGCCGATTTGCACGGGAGAATGTGAAAAGTGTTCATATGTAGTAAAAACCTGAGAAATCCGTCCGTTTTCGTCATTTGTTATCGAATCGACTTAAAGCCAGATCGTCACATTGGCCGCTCTTCTCTCTAAAACGGTTGTACTTATCGATTGCAAAGCTATGTCGCGTGCTGCGGTATGCGGAGACACTAAAAGCACCATAGTAGAACACAGATGAAGCTTCTAAGTTGATGTAATACAAAGGAAGAAGTAGTACAATTCAAGTTTTAGGTATCGATTAATGACTTTTTAGCTGGCTTTGGTGCCTTGCACATGAGCTAGGACCTTAACATTCTGCATGAAAGGAGGAATAGCAGAGCTGTTGCACGGGAGAATGTGAAAAGTGTTCATATGTAGTAAAAACCTGAGAAATCGGTCAGTTTTCGTCATTTGTTATCGAATCGACTTAAAGCCAGATCGTCACATTGGCTGCTCTTCTCTCTGAAACGGTTGTACTTATCGTCTGCAAAGCTATGTCGCGTGCTGCGGTATGCTGAGACACTATGAGCACCATAGTAGAACACAGATGAAGCTTCTAAGTTGATGTAATTTCCAGTAAGAAGTAGTACAATTCAAGTTTTAGGTATCGGTTATTGACTTTTTACCCTTCTTTGGTGCCTTGGACATCAGCTAGGAAATTAAGATTTTGCATGAAGGAGGACTAGCAGCCGAGTTGCACGGGAGAATGTGAATAGTGTTCATATGTAGTAAAAACCTGAGACATCCGTCCGTTTTCGTCATTTGTTATCGAATCGACTTAAAGCCAGATCGTCACATTGACCGCTCTTCTCTCTGAAACACTTGTACTTATCGTCTGCAAAGCTATGTCGCGTGCTGCGGTATGCGGAGACACTAAAAGCACCAAAGTAGAACACAGATGAAGCTTCTAAGTTGTTGTAATAGCCAGGAAGTAGTAGTACAATTCAAGTTTTAGATATCGTTTATTGACTTTTTAGCTGGCTTTGGTGCCTTGGACATGAGCTAGGACCTTGACATTCTGCATGAAAGGAGGACTACCAGCCGATTTGCATGCGAGAATGTGAAAAGTGTTTATATGTAGTAAAAACCCGATAAATCCGTCCGTTTTCGTCATTTGTTATCGAATCGACTTAAAGCCAGATCGTCTCATTGGCCGCTCTTCTCTCTGAAACGGTAGTACTTATCGTCTGCAAAGATATGTCGCGTGCTGCGGTATGCGGAGACACTAAAAGCACCATAGTAGGACACAGATGAAGCTTCTAAGTTGATGTAATAGCCAGTAAGAAGTAGTACAGTTCAAGTTTTAGGTATCGATTATTGACTTTTTAGCTGGCTTGGGTGCCTTGGACATGAGCTACGACCTTAACATTCTGCATGAAAGGAGGACTAGCAGCCCAGTTGCACGGGAGAATGTGAAAAGTGTTCATATGTAGTAAAAACCTGAGAAATCCGTACGTTTTCGTCATTTGTTATCGAATCGACTTAAAGCCAGATCGTCTCATTGGCCGCTCTTCTCTCAGAAACGGTTGTACTTATCGTCTGCAAAGCTATGTCGCGTGCTGCGGTATGCGGAGACACTAAAATCACCATAGTAGAACACAGATGAAGCTTACAAGTTGATGTAATAGCCAGTAAGAAGTAGTACAATTCAAGTTTTAGGTATCGATTATTGACTTTTCAGCTGGCTTTGGTACCTTGGACATGAGCTAGAACCTTAAGATTCTGCATGAAAGGAGGACTAGCAGCCGAGTGTAACGGGAGAATGTGAAAAATGTACATATGTAGAAAAAACCTGAGACATCCGTCCGTTTACGCCATTCGTTATCGAATATACTTAAAGCCAGATTGTCACATTGGCCGCTCTTCTCTCTGAAACGGTTGTACTTATCGTCTGCGAAGCTATGTCGCGTGTTGCGGTATGCGGGGACACTAAAATCACGATAGCAGAACACAGATGAAGCTTCTAAGTTGATGTAATAGCCAGTAAGAAGTAGTACAATTCAAGTTTTAGGTATCGATTATTGACTTTTTAGCTGGCTTTGGTGCCTTGGACATGAGCTAGGACCTTAAGCTTCTGCATGAAAGGAGGATTAGCAGCGGAGTTGCACGGGAGAATATGAAAAGTGTTCATATGTAGTAAAAACCTAGAATTCCGTCCGTTTTCGTCATTTTTTATCGAATCTTCTTCAAGCCAGGTCGTCACATTGGCCGCTCTTCTCTCTGAAACACTTGTACTTATCGTCTGCAAAGCTATGTCGCGTGCTGCGGTATGCGGACACACTAAAAGCACCATAGTAGAACACAGATGAAGCTTCTAAGTTGATGTAATAGCCAGTAACAAGAAGTACAATTCAAGTTTTAGGTATCGGTTATTGACTTTTTACCCTTCTTTGGTGCCTTGGACATCAGCTAGGAAATTAAAATTTTGCATGAAGGAGGACTAGCAGCCGAGTTGCACGGGAGAATGTGAATAGTGTTCATATGTAGTAAAAACCTGAGACATCCGTCCGTTTTCGTCATTTGTTATCGAATCGACTTAAAGCCAGATCGTCACATTGACCGCTCGTCTCTCTGAAAGGGTTGTACTTATCGTCTGCAAAGCTATGTGGCGTTCTTGCGGTATGCGGAGACAGTAAAAGCACCATAGTAGAACACAGATGATGCTTCTAAGTTGATGTAATTGCCAGTAAGATATAGTACAATTCAAGTTTTAGGTATCGATTATTGACTTTTTAGCTGGCTTTGGTGCCTTGGACATGAGCTAGGACCTTAAGATTCTGCATGAAAGGAGGACTGGCAGCCGATTTGCACGGGAGAATGTGAAAAGTGTTCATATGTAGTAAAAACCTGAGAAATCCGTCCGTTTTCGTCATTAGTTATCGAATCGACTTCAAGCCAGATCGTCACATTGGCCGCTCTTCTCTCTGAAAAAGTTGTACTTATCGTCTGCAAAGCTATGTCGCGTGCTGCGGTATGCGGACACACTAAAAGCACCATAGTAGAACACAGATGAAGCTTCTAAGTTGATGTAATAGCCAGTAAGAAGTAGTACAATTCAAGTTTTAGGTATCGGTTATTGACTTTTTACCCCATCTTTGGTGCCTTGGACATGAGCTAGGAAATTAAGATTTTGCATGAAGGAGGACTAGCAGCCGAGTTGCACGGGAGAATGTGAATAGTGTTCATATGTAGTAAAAACCTGAGACATCCGTCCGTTTTCGTCATTTGTTATCGAATCGACTTAAAGCCAGATCGTCACATTGGCCGCTCTTCTCTCTGAAACGGTTGTACTTATCGTCTGCAAAGCTATGTGGCGTTCTGCGGTATGCGGAGACAGTAAAAGCACCATATTAGAACACAGGTGATGCTTCTAAGTTGATGTAATAGCCAGTAAGATATAGTACAATTCAAGTTTTAGGTATCGATTATTGACTTTTTAGCTGGCTTTGGTGCCTTGGACATGAGCTAGGACCTTAAGATTCTGCATGAAAGGAGGACTGGCAGCCGATTTGCACGGGAGAATGTGAAAAGTGTTCAAATGTAGTGAAAACCTGAGAAATCCGTCCGTTTTCGTCATTAGTTATCGAATCGACTTCAAGCCAGATCGTCACATTGGCCGCTCTTCTCTCTGAAAAAGTTGTACTTATCGTCTGCAAAGCTATGTCGCGTGCTGCGGTATGCGGACACACTAAAAGCACCATAGTAGAACACAGATGAAGCTTCTAAGTTGATGTAATAGCCAGTAAGAAGTAGTACAATTAAAGTTTTAGGTATCGGTTATTGACTTTTTACCCTTCTTTGGTGCCTTGGACATGAGCTAGGAAATTAAGATTTTGCATGAAGGAGGACTAGCAGCCGAGTTGCACGGGAGAATGTGAATAGTGTTCATATGTAGTAAAAACCTGATACATCCGTCCGTTTTCGTCATTTGTTATCGAATCGACTTAAAGCCAGATCGTCACATTGGCCGCTCTTCTCTCTGAAACGGTTGTACTTATTGTCTGCAAAGCTATGTGGCGTTCTGCGGTATGCGGAGACAGTAAAAGCACCATATTAGAACACAGATGATGCCTCTAAGTTGATGTAATAGCTAGTAAGATATAGTACAATTCAAGTTTTAGGTATCGATTATTGACTTTTTAGCTGGCTTTGGTGCCTTGGACATGAGCTAGGACCTTAAGATTCTGCATGAAAGGAGGACTGGCAGCCGATTTGCACGGGAGAATGTGAAAAGTGTTCAAATGTAGTAAAAACCTGAGAAATCCGTCCGTTTTCGTCATTAGTTATCGAATCGACTTCAAGCCAGATCGTCACATTGGCCGCTCTTCTCTCCGAAACACTAGTACTTATCGTCTGCAAAGCTATGTCGCGTGCTACGGTATGCTGATACACTAAAAGCACCATAGTAGAACACAGATGAAGCTTCTATGTCGATGTAATAGCCAGGAAGAAGTAGTACAATTCAAGTTTTAGATATCGATTATTGACCTTTTAGCTGGCTTTGGTGCCTTGGACATGAGCTAGGACCTTAACATTCTGCATGAAAATAGGAATAGCAGCCGATTTGCACGGGAGAATGTGAAAAGTGTTCATATGTAGTAAAAACCTGAGAAATCCGTCCGTTTTCGTCATTTGTTATCGAATCGACTTAAAGCCAGATCGTCACATTGGCCGCTCTTCTCTCTAAAACGGTTGTACTTATCGATTGCAAAGCTATGTCGCGTGCTGCGGTATGCGGAGACACTAAAAGCACCATAGTAGAACACAGATGAAGCTTCTAAGTTGATGTAATACAAAGGAAGAAGTAGTACAATTCAAGTTTTAGGTATCGATTAATGACTTTTTAGCTGGCTTTGGTGCCTTGCACATGAGCTAGGACCTTAACATTCTGCATGAAAGGAGGAATAGCAGAGCTGTTGCACGGGAGAATGTGAAAAGTGTTCATATGTAGTAAAAACCTGAGAAATCGGTCAGTTTTCGTCATTTGTTATCGAATCGACTTAAAGCCAGATCGTCACATTGGCTGCTCTTCTCTCTGAAACGGTTGTACTTATCGTCTGCAAAGCTATGTCGCGTGCTGCGGTATGCTGAGACACTATGAGCACCATAGTAGAACACAGATGAAGCTTCTAAGTTGATGTAATTTCCAGTAAGAAGTAGTACAATTCAAGTTTTAGGTATCGGTTATTGACTTTTTACCCTTCTTTTGTGCCTTGGACATCAGCTAGGAAATTAAGATTTTGCATGAAGGAGGACTAGCAGCCGAGTTGCACGGGAGAATGTGAATAGTGTTCATATGTAGTAAAAACCTGAGACATCCGTCCGTTTTCGTCATTTGTTATCGAATCGACTTAAAGCCAGATCGTCACATTGACCGCTCTTCTCTCTGAAACGGTTGTACTTATCGTCTGCAAAGCTATGTGGCGTTCTGCGGTATGCGGAGACAGTAAAAGCACCATAGTAGAACACAGATGATGCTTCTAAGTTGAACTAATATCCAGTAAGATGTAGTACAATTCAAGTCTTAGGTATCGATTATTGACTTTTTACCTGGCTTTGGTGCCTTGGACATGAGCTAGGACCTTAAGATTCTGCATGAAAGGAGGACTGGCAGCCGATTTGCATGGGAGAATGTGAAAAGTGTTCATATGTAGTAAAAACCTGAGAAATCCGTCCGTTTTCGTCATTTGTTATCGAATCGACTTAAAGCCAGATCGTCACATTGGCCGCTCTTCTCTCTGAAACGGTTGTACTTATCGATTGCAAAACTATGTCGCGTGCTGCGGTATGCGGAGACACTAAAAGCACCATAGTAGAACACAGATGAAGCTTCTAAGTTGATGTAATAGCCAGTAAGAAGTAGTACAATTCAAGTTTTAGGTATCGATTATTGACTTTTTAGCTGGCTTTGGTGCCTTGGACATGAGCTAGGACCTTAACATTCTGCATGAAAGAGCACTAGCAGCCGAGTTGCACGGGAGAATGTGAAAAGTGTTCATACGTAGTAAAAACCTGAGAAATCCGTCCGTTTTCGTCATTAGTTATCGAATCGACTTTAAGCCAAATCGTCACATTGGCCGCTCTTCTCTCTGAAAAAGTTGTACTTATCGTCTGCAAAGCTATGTCGCGTGCTGCGGTATGCGGACACACTAAAAGCACCATAGTAGAACACAGATGAAGCTTCTAAGTTGATGTAATAGGCAGTAAGAAGTAGTACAATTCAAGTTTTAGGTATCGGTTATTGACTTTTTACCCTTCTTTGGTGCCTTGGACATGAGCTAGGAAATTAAGATTTTGCATGAAGGAGGATTAGCAGCCGAGTTGCACGGGAGAATGTGAAAAGTGTTCATATGTAGTAAAAACCTGAGACATCCGTCCGTTTTCGTCATTTGTTATCGAATCGACTTAAAGCCAGATCGTCACATTGCCCGCTCTTCTCTCTGAAACGGTTGTACTTATCGATTGCAAAGCTATGTCGCGTGCTGCGGTGTGCGGACACACTAAAAGCACCATAGTAGAACACAGATGAAGCTTCTAAGTTGATGTAATAGCCAGTAAGAAGTAGTACAATTCAAGTTTTAGGTATCGATTATTGACTTTTTAGCTATCTTTGGTGCCTTGCACATGAGCTAGGACCTTAACATTCTGCATGAAAGGAGGAATAGCAGAGCTGTTGCACGGGAGAATGTGAAAAGTGTTCATATGTAGTAAAAACCTGAGAAATCGGTCAGTTTTCGTCATTTGTTATCGAATCGACTTAAAGCCAGATCGTCACATTGGCTGCTCTTCTCTCTGAAACGGTTGTACTTATCGTCTGCAAAGCTATGTCGCGTGCTGCGGTATGCTGAGACACTATGAGCACCATAGTAGAACACAGATGAAGCTTCTAAGTTGATGTAATTTCCAGTAAGAAGTAGTACAATTCAAGTTTTAGGTATCGGTTATTGACTTTTTACCCTTCTTTGGTGCCTTGGACATCAGCTAGGAAATTAAGATTTTGCATGAAGGAGGACTAGCAGCCGAGTTGCACGGGAGAATGTGAATAGTGTTCATATGTAGTAAAAACCTGAGACATCCGTCCGTTTTCGTCATTTGTTATCGAATCGACTTAAAGCCAGATCGTCACATTGACCGCTCTTCTCTCTGAAACGGTTGTACTTATCGTCTGCAAAGCTATGTGGCGTTCTGCGGTATGCGGAGACAGTAAAAGCACCATAGTAGAACACAGATGATGCTTCTAAGTTGAAGTAATATCCAGTAAGATGTAGTACAATTCAAGTCTTAGGTATCGATTATTGACTTTTTACCTGGCTTTGGTGCCTTGGACATGAGCTAGGACCTTAAGATTCTGCATGAAAGGAGGACTGGCAGCCGATTTGCATGGGAGAATGTGAAAAGTGTTCATATGTAGTAAAAACCTGAGAAATCCGTCCGTTTTCGTCATTTGTTATCGAATCGACTTAAAGCCAGATCGTCACATTGGCCGCTCTTCTCTCTGAAACGGTTGTACTTATCGATTGCAAAACTATGTCGCGTGCTGCGGTATGCGGAGACACTAAGAGCACCATAGTAGAACACAGATGAAGCTTCTAAGTTGATGTAATAGCCAGTAAGAAGTAGTACAATTCAAGTTTTAGGTATCGATTATTGACTTTTTAGCTGGCTTTGGTGCCTTGGACATGAGCTAGGACCTTAACATTCTGCATGAAAGAGCACTAGCAGCCGAGTTGCACGGGAGAATGTGAAAAGTGTTCATACGTAGTAAAAACCTGAGAAATCCGTCCGTTTTCGTCATTAGTTATCGAATCGACTTTAAGCCAAATCGTCACATTGGCCGCTCTTCTCTCTGAAAATTTGTACTTTTCGTCTGCAAAGCTATGTCGCGTGCTGCGGTATGCGGACACACTAAAAGCACCATAGTAGAACACAGATGAAGCTTCTAAGTTGATGTAATAGCCAGTAAGAAGTAGTACAATTCAAGTTTTAGTATCGGTTATTGACTTTTTACCCTTCTTTGGTGCCTTGGACATGAGCTAGGAAATTAAGATTTTGCATGAAGGAGGATTAGCAGCCGAGTTGCACGGGAGAATGTGAAAAGTGTTCATATGTAGTAAAAACCTGAGACATCCGTCCGTTTTCGTCATTTGTTATCGAATCGACTTAAAGCCAGATCGTTACATTGCCCGCTCTTCTCTCTGAAACGGTTGTACTTATCGATTGCAAAGCTATGTCGCGTGCTGCGGTATGCGGACACACTAAAAGCACCATAGTAGAACACAGATGAAGCTTCTAAGTTGATGTAATAGCCAGTAAGAAGTAGTACAATTCAAGTTTTAGGTATCGATTATTGACTTTTTAGCTGGCTTTGGTGCCTTGGACATGAGCTAGGACCTTAAGATTCTGCATGAAAGGAGGACTAGCAGCCGAGTTGCACGGGAGAATGTGAAAAGTGTTCATACGTAGTAAAAACCTGAGAAATCCGTCCGTTTTCGTCATTAGTTATCTGACTCGACTTAAGCCAGATCGTCACATTGGCCGCTCTTCTCTCTGAAAAAGTTGTACTTATCGTCTGCAAAGCTATGTCGCGTGCTGCGGTATGCGGACACACTAAAAGCACCATAGTAGAACACAGATGAAGCTTCTAAGTTGATGTAATAGCCAGTAAGAAGTAGTACAATTAAAGTTTTAGGTATCGGTTATTGACTGTTTACCCTTCTTTGGTGCTTTGGACATGAGCTAGGGAATTAAGATTTTGCATGAAGGAGGACTAGCAGCCGAGTTGCACGGGAGAATGTGAAAAGTGTTCATATGTAGTAAAAACCTGAGAAATCCGTCCGTTTTCGTCATTTGTTATCGAATCGACTTAAAGCCAGATCGTCACATTGGCCGCTCTTCTCTCTGAAACGGTTGTACTTATCGTCTGCAAAGCTATGTCGCGTGCTGCGGTATGCGGAGACACTAAAATCACCATAGTAGAACACAGATGAAGCTTACAAGTTGATGTAATAGCCAGTAAGAAGTAGTACAATTCAAGTTTTAGGTATCGATTATTGACTTTTCAGCTGGCTTTGGTACCTTGGACATGAGCTAGAACCTTAAGATTCTGCATGAAAGGAGGACTAGCAGCCGAGTGTAACGGGAGAATGTGAAAAATGTACATATGTAGAAAAAACCTGAGACATCCGTCCGTTTACGCCATTCGTTATCGAATATACTTAAAGCCAGATTGTCACATTGGCCGCTCTTCTCTCTGAAACGGTTGTACTTATCGTCTGCGAAGCTATGTCGCGTGTTGCGGTATGCGGGGACACTAAAATCACGATAGCAGAACACAGATGAAGCTTCTAAGTTGATGTAATAGCCAGTAAGAAGTAGTACAATTCAAGTTTTAGGTATCGATTATTGACTTTTTAGCTGGCTTTGGTGCCTTGGACATGAGCTAGGACCTTAAGCTTCTGCATGAAAGGAGGATTAGCAGCGGAGTTGCACGGGAGAATATGAAAAGTGTTCATATGTAGTAAAAACCTAGAATTCCGTCCGTTTTCGTCATTTTTTATCGAATCTTCTTCAAGCCAGGTCGTCACATTGGCCGCTCTTCTCTCTGAAACACTTGTACTTATCGTCTGCAAAGCTATGTCGCGTGCTGCGGTATGCGGGCACACTAAAAGCACCATAGTAGAACACAGATGAAGCTTCTAAGTTGATGTAATAGCCAGTAACAAGAAGTACAATTCAAGTTTTAGGTATCGGTTATTGACTTTTTACCCTTCTTTGGTGCCTTGGACATCAGCTAGGAAATTAAGATTTTGCATGAAGGAGGACTAGCAGCCGAGTTGCACGGGAGAATGTGAATAGTGTTCATATGTAGTAAAAACCTGAGACATCCGTCCGTTTTCGTCATTTGTTATCGAATCGACTTAAAGCCAGATCGTCACATTGACCGCTCGTCTCTCTGAAAGGGTTGTACTTATCGTCTGCAAAGCTATGTGGCGTTCTGCGGTATGCGGAGACAGTAAAAGCACCATAGTAGAACACAGATGATGCTTCTAAGTTGATGTAATTGCCAGTAAGATATAGTACAATTCAAGTTTTAGGTATCGATTATTGACTTTTTAGCTGGCTTTGGTGCCTTGGACATGAGCTAGGACCTTAAGATTCTGCATGAAAGGAGGACTGGCAGCCGATTTGCACGGGAGAATGTGAAAAGTGTTCATATGTAGTAAAAACCTGAGAAATCCGTCCGTTTTCGTCATTAGTTATCGAATCGACTTCAAGCCAGATCGTCACATTGGCCGCTCTTCTCTCTGAAAAAGTTGTACTTATCGTCTGCAAAGCTATGTCGCGTGCTGCGGTATGCGGACACACTAAAAGCACCATAGTAGAACACAGATGAAGCTTCTAAGTTGATGTAATAGCCAGTAAGAAGTAGTACAATTCAAGTTTTAGGTATCGGTTATTGACTTTTTACCCCATCTTTGGTGCCTTGGACATGAGCTAGGAAATTAAGATTTTGCATGAAAGAGGACTAGCAGCCGAGTTGCACGGGAGAATGTGAATAGTGTTCATATGTAGTAAAAACCTGAGACATCCGTCCGTTTTCGTCATTTGTTATCGAATCGACTTAAAGCCAGATCGTCACATTGGCCGCTCTTCTCTCTGAAACGGTTGTACTTATCGTCTGCAAAGCTATGTGGCGTTCTGCGGTATGCGGAGACAGTAAAAGCACCATATTAGAACACAGGTGATGCTTCTAAGTTGATGTAATAGCCAGTAAGATATAGTACAATTCAAGTTTTAGGTATCGATTATTGACTTTTTAGCTGGCTTTGGTGCCTTGGACATGAGCTAGGACCTTAAGATTCTGCATGAAAGGAGGACTGGCAGCCGATTTGCACGGGAGAATGTGAAAAGTGTTCAAATGTAGTGAAAACCTGAGAAATCCGTCCGTTTTCGTCATTAGTTATCGAATCGACTTCAAGCCAGATCGTCACATTGGCCGCTCTTCTCTCTGAAAAAGTTGTACTTATCGTCTGCAAAGCTATGTCGCGTGCTGCGGTATGCGGACACACTAAAAGCACCATAGTAGAACACAGATGAAGCTTCTAAGTTGATGTAATAGCCAGTAAGAAGTAGTACAATTAAAGTTTTAGGTATCGGTTATTGACTTTTTACCCTTCTTTGGTGCCTTGGACATGAGCTAGGAAATTAAGATTTTGCATGAAGGAGGACTAGCAGCCGAGTTGCACGGGAGAATGTGAATAGTGTTCATATGTAGTAAAAACCTGATACATCCGTCCGTTTTCGTCATTTGTTATCGAATCGACTTAAAGCCAGATCGTCACATTGGCCGCTCTTCTCTCTGAAACGGTTGTACTTATTGTCTGCAAAGCTATGTGGCGTTCTGCGGTATGCGGAGACAGTAAAAGCACCATATTAGAACACAGATGATGCCTCTAAGTTGATGTAATAGCTAGTAAGATATAGTACAATTCAAGTTTTAGGTATCGATTATTGACTTTTTAGCTGGCTTTGGTGCCTTGGACATGAGCTAGGACCTTAAGATTCTGCATGAAAGGAGGACTGGCAGCCGATTTGCACGGGAGAATGTGAAAAGTGTTCAAATGTAGTAAAAACCTGAGAAATCCGTCCGTTTTCGTCATTAGTTATCGAATCGACTTCAAGCCAGATCGTCACATTGGCCGCTCTTCTCTCCGAAACACTAGTACTTATCGTCTGCAAAGCTATGTCGCGTGCTACGGTATGCTGATACACTAAAAGCACCATAGTAGAACACAGATGAAGCTTCTATGTCGATGTAATAGCCAGGAAGAAGTAGTACAATTCAAGTTTTAGATATCGATTATTGACCTTTTAGCTGGCTTTGGTGCCTTGGACATGAGCTAGGACCTTAACATTCTGCATGAAAATAGGAATAGCAGCCGATTTGCACGGGAGAATGTGAAAAGTGTTCATATGTAGTAAAAACCTGAGAAATCCGTCCGTTTTCGTCATTTGTTATCGAATCGACTTAAAGCCAGATCGTCACATTGGCCGCTCTTCTCTCTAAAACGGTTGTACTTATCGATTGCAAAGCTATGTCGCGTGCTGCGGTATGCGGAGACACTAAAAGCACCATAGTAGAACACAGATGAAGCTTCTAAGTTGATGTAATACAAAGGAAGAAGTAGTACAATTCAAGTTTTAGGTATCGATTAATGACTTTTTAGCTGGCTTTGGTGCCTTGCACATGAGCTAGGACCTTAACATTCTGCATGAAAGGAGGAATAGCAGAGCTGTTGCACGGGAGAATGTGAAAAGTGTTCATATGTAGTAAAAACCTGAGAAATCGGTCAGTTTTCGTCATTTGTTATCGAATCGACTTAAAGCCAGATCGTCACATTGGCTGCTCTTCTCTCTGAAACGGTTCTACTTATCGTCTGCAAAGCTATGTCGCGTGCTGCGGTATGCTGAGACACTATGAGCACCATAGTAGAACACAGATGAAGCTTCTAAGTTGATGTAATTTCCAGTAAGAAGTAGTACAATTCAAGTTTTAGGTATCGGTTATTGACTTTTTACCCTTCTTTTGTGCCTTGGACATCAGCTAGGAAATTAAGATTTTGCATGAAGGAGGACTAGCAGCCGAGTTGCACGGGAGAATGTGAATAGTGTTCATATGTAGTAAAAACCTGAGACATCCGTCCGTTTTCGTCATTTGTTATCGAATCGACTTAAAGCCAGATCGTCACATTGACCGCTCTTCTCTCTGAAACGGTTGTACTTATCGTCTGCAAAGCTATGTGGCGTTCTGCGGTATGCGGAGACAGTAAAAGCACCATAGTAGAACACAGATGATGCTTCTAAGTTGAACTAATATCCAGTAAGATGTAGTACAATTCAAGTCTTAGGTATCGATTATTGACTTTTTACCTGGCTTTGGTGCCTTGGACATGAGCTAGGACCTTAAGATTCTGCATGAAAGGAGGACTGGCAGCCGATTTGCATGGGAGAATGTGAAAAGTGTTCATATGTAGTAAAAACCTGAGAAATCCGTCCGTTTTCGTCATTTGTTATCGAATCGACTTAAAGCCAGATCGTCACATTGGCCGCTCTTCTCTCTGAAACGGTTGTACTTATCGATTGCAAAACTATGTCGCGTGCTGCGGTATGCGGAGACACTAAAAGCACCATAGTAGAACACAGATGAAGCTTCTAAGTTGATGTAATAGCCAGTAAGAAGTAGTACAATTCAAGTTTTAGGTATCGATTATTGACTTTTTAGCTGGCTTTGGTGCCTTGGACATGAGCTAGGACCTTAACATTCTGCATGAAAGAGCACTAGCAGCCGAGTTGCACGGGAGAATGTGAAAAGTGTTCATACGTAGTAAAAACCTGAGAAATCCGTCCGTTTTCGTCATTAGTTATCGAATCGACTTTAAGCCAAATCGTCACATTGGCCGCTCTTCTCTCTGAAAAAGTTGTACTTATCGTCTGCAAAGCTATGTCGCGTGCTGCGGTATGCGGACACACTAAAAGCACCATAGTAGAACACAGATGAAGCTTCTAAGTTGATGTAATAGGCAGTAAGAAGTAGTACAATTCAAGTTTTAGGTATCGGTTATTGACTTTTTACCCTTCTTTGGTGCCTTGGACATGAGCTAGGAAATTAAGATTTTGCATGAAGGAAAATTAGCAGCCGAGTTGCACGGGAGAATGTGAAAAGTGTTCATATGTAGTAAAAACCTGAGACATCCGTCCGTTTTCGTCATTTGTTATCGAATCGACTTAAAGCCAGATCGTCACATTGCCCGCTCTTCTCTCTGAAACGGTTGTACTTATCGATTGCAAAGCTATGTCGCGTGCTGCGGTGTGCGGACACACTAAAAGCACCATAGTAGAACACAGATGAAGCTTCTAAGTTGATGTAATAGCCAGTAAGAAGTAGTACAATTCAAGTTTTAGGTATCGGTTATTGACTTTTTACCCTTCTTTGGTGCCTTGGACATCAGCTAGGAAATTAAGATTTTGCATGAAGGAGGACTAGCAGCCGAGTTGCACGGGAGAATGTGAATAGTGTTCATATGTAGTAAAAACCTGAGACATCCGTCCGTTTTCGTCATTTGTTATCGAATCGACTTAAAGCCAGATCGTCACATTGACCGCTCTTCTCTCTGAAACGGTTGTACTTATCGTCTGCAAAGCTATGTGGCGTTCTGCGGTATGCGGAGACAGTAAAAGCACCATAGTAGAACACAGATGATGCTTCTAAGTTGAAGTAATATCCAGTAAGATGTAGTACAATTCAAGTCTTAGGTATCGATTATTGACTTTTTACCTGGCTTTGGTGCCTTGGACATGAGCTAGGACCTTAAGATTCTGCATGAAAGGAGGACTGGCAGCCGATTTGCATGGGAGAATGTGAAAAGTGTTCATATGTAGTAAAAACCTGAGAAATCCGTCCGTTTTCGTCATTTGTTATCGAATCGACTTAAAGCCAGATCGTCACATTGGCCGCTCTTCTCTCTGAAACGGTTGTACTTATCGATTGCAAAACTATGTCGCGTGCTGCGGTATGCGGAGACACTAAAAGCACCATAGTAGAACACAGATGAAGCTTCTAAGTTGATGTAATAGCCAGTAAGAAGTAGTACAATTCAAGTTTTAGGTATCGATTATTGACTTTTTAGCTGGCTTTGGTGCCTTGGACATGAGCTAGGACCTTAACATTCTGCATGAAAGAGCACTAGCAGCCGAGTTGCACGGGAGAATGTGAAAAGTGTTCATACGTAGTAAAAACCTGAGAAATCCGTCCGTTTTCGTCATTAGTTATCGAATCGACTTTAAGCCAAATCGTCACATTGGCCGCTCTTCTCTCTGAAAATTTGTACTTTTCGTCTGCAAAGCTATGTCGCGTGCTGCGGTATGCGGACACACTAAAAGCACCATAGTAGAACACAGATGAAGCTTCTAAGTTGATGTAATAGCCAGTAAGAAGTAGTACAATTCAAGTTTTAGTATCGGTTATTGACTTTTTACCCTTCTTTGGTGCCTTGGACATGAGCTAGGAAATTAAGATTTTGCATGAAGGAGGATTAGCAGCCGAGTTGCACGGGAGAATGTGAAAAGTGTTCATATGTAGTAAAAACCTGAGACATCCGTCCGTTTTCGTCATTTGTTATCGAATCGACTTAAAGCCAGATCGTCACATTGCCCGCTCTTCTCTCTGAAACGGTTGTACTTATCGATTGCAAAGCTATGTCGCGTGCTGCGGTATGCGGACACACTAAAAGCACCATAGTAGAACACAGATGAAGCTTCTAAGTTGATGTAATAGCCAGTAAGAAGTAGTACAATTCAAGTTTTAGGTATCGATTATTGACTTTTTAGCTGGCTTTGGTGCCTTGGACATGAGCTAGGACCTTAAGATTCTGCATGAAAGGAGGACTAGCAGCCGAGTTGCACGGGAGAATGTGAAAAGTGTTCATACGTAGTAAAAACCTGAGAAATCCGTCCGTTTTCGTCATTAGTTATCGGATCGACTTCAAGCCAGATCGTCACATTGGCCGCTCTTCTCTCTGAAAAAGTTGTACTTATCGTCTGCAAAGCTATGTCGCGTGCTGCGGTATGCGGACACACTAAAAGCACCATAGTAGAACACAGATGAAGCTTCTAAGTTGATGTAATAGCCAGTAAGAAGTAGTACAATTAAAGTTTTAGGTATCGGTTATTGACTGTTTACCCTTCTTTGGTGCTTTGGACATGAGCTAGGGAATTAAGATTTTGCATGAAGGAGGACTAGCAGCCGAGTTGCACGGGAGAATGTGAAAAGTGTTCATATGTAGTAAAAACCTGAGAAATCCGTCCGTTTTCGTCATTTGTTATCGAATCGACTTAAAGCCAGATCGTCACATTGGCCGCTCTTCTCTCTGAAACGGTTGTACTTATCGTCTGCAAAGCTATGTCGCGTGCTGCGGCATGCTGAGACACTAAAAGCACCATAGCAGAACACAGATGAAGCTTCTAAGTTGATGTAATAGCCAGTAAGAAGTAGTACAATTCAAGTTTTAGGTATTGAATATTGACTTTTTAGCTGGCTTTGGTGCCTTGGACATGAGCTAGGACCTTAAGATTCTGCATGAAAGGAGGACTGGCAGCCGATTTGCACGGGAGAATGTGAAAAGTGTTCATATGTAGTAAAAACCTGAGAAATCCGTCCGTTTTCGTCATTTGTTATCGAATCGACTTAAAGCCAGATCGTCACATTGCCCGCTCTTCTCTCTGAAACGGTTGTACTTATCGATTGCAAAGCTATGTCGCGTGCTGCGGTATGCGGACACACTAAAAGCACCATAGTAAAACACAGATGAAGCTTCTAAGTTGATGTAATAGCCAGTAAGAAGTAGTACAATTCAAGTTTTAGGTATCGATTATTGACTTTTTAGCTGGCTTTGGTGCCTTGGACATGAGCTAGGACCTTAAGATTCTGCATGAAAGGAGGACTAGCAGCCGAGTTGCACGGGAGAATGTGAAAAGTGTTCATACGTAGTAAAAACCTGAGAAATCCGTCCGTTTTCGTCATTAGTTATCGAATCGACTTCAAGCCAGATCGTCACATTGGCCGCTCTTCTCTCTGAAACGGTTGTACTTATCGTCTGCAAAGCTATGTCGCGTGCTGCGGTATGCGGACACACTAAAAGCACCATAGTAGAACACAGATGAAGCTTCTAAGTTGATGTAATAGCCAGTAAGAAGTAGTACAATTAAAGTTTTAGGTATCGGTTATTGACTTTTTACCCTTCTTTGGTGCTTTGGACATGAGCTAGGAAATTAAGATTTTGCATGAAGAAGGACTAGCAGCCGAGTTGCACGGGAGAATGTGAAAAGTGTTCAAATGTAGTAAAAACCTGAGAAATCCGTCCGTTTTCGTCATTTGTTATCGAATCGACTTAAAGCCAGATCGTCACATTGGCCGCTCTTCTCTCTGAAACGGTTGTACTTATCGTCTGCAAAGCTTTGTCGCGTGCTGCGGTATGCGGAGACACTAAAATCACCATAGTAGAACACAGATGAAGCTTCTAAGTTGATGCAATAGCCAGTAAGAAGTAGTACAATTCAAGTTTTAGGTATCGATTATTGACTTTTTAGCTATCTTTGGTGCCTTGCACATGAGCTAGGACCTTAAGATTCTGCATGAACGGAGGATTAGCAGCGGAGTTGCACGGGAGAATGTGAAAAGTGTTCATATGTAGTAAAAACATGAGAAATCCGTCCGTTTTCGTCATTTGTTATCGAATCAACTTAAAGCTAGATCGTCACATTGGCCGCTCTTCTCTCTGAAACGGTTGTACTTATCGATTGCAAAGCTATGTCGCGTGCTGCGGTATGCGGAGACACTAAAAGCACCATAGTAGAACACAGATGAAGCTTCTAAGTTGATGTAATAGCCAGTAAGAAGTAGTACAATTCAAGTTTTAGGTATCGATTATTGACTTTTTAGCTGGCTTTGGTGCCTTGGACATGAGCTAGGACCTTAAGATTCTGCATGAAAGGAGGACTAGCAGCCGAGTTGCACGGGAGAATGTGAAAAGTGTTCATACGTAGTAAAAACATGAGAAATTCGTCCGTTTTCCTCATTAGTTATCGAATCGACTTCAAGCCAGATCGTCACATTGGCCGCTCTTCTCTCTGAAAAAGTTGTACTTATCGTCTGCAAAGCTATGTCGCGTTCTGCGGTATGCGGACACACTAAAAGCACCATAGTAGAACACAGATGAAGCTTCTAAGTTGATGTAATAGCCAGTAAGAAGTAGTACAATTCAAGTTTTAGGTATCGGTTATTGACTTTTTACCCTTCTTTGGTGCCTTGGACATCAGCTAGGAAATTAAGATTTTGCATGAAGGAGGACTAGCAGCCGAGTTGCACGGGAGAATGTGAATAGTGTTCATATGTAGTAAAAACCTGAGACGTCCGTCCGTTTTCGTCATTTGTAATCGAATCGACTTAAAGCCAGATCGTCACATTGGCCGCTCTTCTCTCTGAAACGGTTGTACTTATCGTCTGCAAAGCTATGTGGCGTTCTGCGGTATACGGAGACAGTAAAAGCACCATAGTAGAACACAGATGATGCTTCTAAGTTGATGTAATAGCCAGTAAGATATAGTACAATTCAAGTTTTAGGTATCGATTATTGACTTTTTAGCTGGCTTTGGTGCCTTGGACATGAGCTAGGACCTTAAGATTCTGCATGAAAGGAGGACTGGCAACCGATTTGCACGGGAGAATGTGAAAAGTGTTCATATGTAGTAAAAACCTGAGAAATCCGTCCGTTCTCGTCATTTGTTATCGAATCGACTTAAAGCCAGATCGTCACATTGGCCGCTCTTCTCTCTGAAAAAGTTGTACTTATCGTCTGCAAAGCTATGTCGCGTGCTACGGTATGCGGACACACTAAAAGCACCATAGTAGAACACAGATGAAGCTTCTAAGTTAATGTAATAGCCAGTAAGAAGTAGTACAATTCAAGTTTTAGGTATCGGTTATTGACTTTTTACCCTTCTTTGGTGCCTTGGACATCAGCTAGGAAATTAAGAATTTGCATGAATTAGGACTAGCAGCCGAGTTGCACGGGAGAATGTGAATAGTGTTCATATGTAGTAAAAACCTGAGACATCTGTCCGTTTTCGTCATTTGTTATCGAATCGACTTAAAGCCAGATCGTCACTTTGGCCGCTCTTCTCTCTGAAACGGTTGTACTTATCGTCTGCAAAGCTATGTGGCGTTCTGCGGTATGCGGAGACAGTAAAAGCACCATAGTAGAACACAGATGATGCTTCTAAGTTGATGTAATAGCCAGTAAGATATAGTACAATTCAAGTTTTAGGTATCGATTATTGATTTTTAGCTGGCTTTGGTGCCTTGGACATGAGCTAGGACCTTAAGATTCTGCATGAAAGGAGGACTGGCAGCCGATTTGCACGGGAGAATGTGAAAAGTGTTCATATGTATTAAAAACCTGAGAAATCCGTCCGTTCTCGTCATTTGTTATCGAATCGACTTAAAGCCAGATCGTCACATTGGCCGCTCTTCTCTCTGAAACGGTTGTACTTATCGTGTGCAAAGCTATGTCGCGTGCTGCGGCATGCTGAGACACTAAAAGCACCATAGCAGAACACAGATGAAGCTTCTAAGTTGATGTAATAGCCAGTAAGAAGTAGTACAATTCAAGTTTTAGGTATTGAATATTGACTTTTTAGCTGGCTTTGGTGCCTTGGACTTGAGCTAGGACCTTAAGATTCTGCATGAAAGGAGGACTAGCAGCCGAGTTGCGCAGGAGAATGTGAAAAGTGTTCATATGTAGTAAAAACCTGAGAAATCCGTCCGTTTTCGTCATTTGTTATCGAATCGACTTAAAGCCAGATCGTCACTTTGGCCGCTCTTCTCTCTGAAACAGTTGTACTTATCGTCTGCAAAGCTATGTCGCGTGCTGCGGTATGCGGACACACTAAAAGCACCATAGTAGAACACAGATGAAGCTTCTAAGTTGATGTAATAGCCAGTATCAAGTAGTACAATTCAAGTTTTAGGTATCGGTTATTGACTTTTTAGCTGGCTTTGGTGCCTTGGACATCAGCTAGGAAATTAAGATTTTGCATGAAGGAGGACTAGCAGCCGAGTTGCACGGGAGAATGTGAATAGTGTTCATATGTAGTAAAAACCTGAGACATCCGTCCGTTTTCGTCATTTGTTATCGAATCGACTTAAAGCCAGATCGTCACGTTGGCCGCTCTTCTCTCTGAAACGGTTGTACTTATCGTCTGCAAAGCTATGTGGCGTTCTGCGGTATGCGGAGACAGTAAAAGCACCATAGTAGAACACAGATGATGCTTCTAAGTTGATGTAATAGCCAGTAAGATATAGTACAATTCAAGTTTTAGGTATCGATTATTGACTTTTTAGCTGGCTTTGGTGCCTTGGACATGAGCTAGGACCTTAAGATTCTGCATGAAAGGAGGACTGGCAGCCGATTTGCACGGGAGAATGTGAAAAGTGTTCATATGTATTAAAAACCTGAGAAATCCGTCCGTTCTCGTCATTTGTTATCGAATCGACTTAAAGCCAGATCGTCACATTGGCCGCTCTTCTCTCTGAAACGGTTGTACTTATCGTCTGCAAAGCATTGTCGCGTGCTGCGGTATGCGGAGACACTAAAAGCACCATAGTAGAACACAGATGAAGCTTCTAAGTTGATGTAATAGCCAGTAAGAAGTAGTACAATTCAAGTTTTAAGTATCGATTATTGACTTTTTAGCTATCTTTGGTGCCTTGCACATGAGCTAGGACCTTAAGATTCTGCATGAACGGAGGATTAGCAGCGGAGTTGCACGGGAGAATGTGAAAAGTGTTCATATGTAGTAAAAACCTGAGAAATCCGTCCGTTTTGGTCATTTGTTATCGAATCAACTTAAAGCTAGCTCGTCACATTGGCCGCTCTTCTCTCTGAAACGGTTGTACTTATCGTCTGCAAAGCTATGTCGCGTGCTGCGGTATGCTGAGACACTATGAGCACCATAGTAGAACACAGATGAAGCTTCTAAGTTGATGTAATTTCCAGTAAGAAGTAGTACAATTCAAGTTTTAGGTATTCAATATTGAATTTTTAGCTGGCTTTGGTGCCTTGGACATGACCTAGGACCTTAAGATTCTGCATGAAAGGAGGACTAGCAGCCCTGTTGCACGGGAGAATGTGAAAAGTGTTCATATGTAGTAAAAACCTGAGAAATCCGTCCGTTTTCGTCATTTGTTATCGAATCGACTTAAAGCCAGATCGTCACATTGGCCGCTCTTCTCTCTGAAACGGTTGTACTTATCGTCTGCAAAGCTATGTCGCGTACTGCGGTATGCGGAGACACTAAAATCACCATAGTAGAACACAGATGAAGCTTCTAAGTTGACGTAATGGCCAGTAAGAAGTAGTACAATTCAAGTTTTAGGTATCGATTATTGACTTTATAGCTGGCTTTGGTGCCTTGGACATGAGCTAGGACCTTAACATTCTGCATGAAAGGAGGACTAGCAGCCGATTTGCACGGGAGAATGTGAAAAGTCTTAACATGTAGTAAAAACCCGAGAAATCCGTCCGTTTTCGTCATTTGTTATCGAATCGACTTAAAGCCAGATCGTCACATTTGCCGCTCTTCTCTCTGAAACGGTTGTACTTATCGATTGCAAAGCTATGTCGCGTGCTGCGGTATGCGGAGACACTAAAAGCACCATAGTAGAACACAGATGAAGCTTCTAAGTTGATGTAATAGCCAGTAAGAAGTAGTACAATTCAAATTTTAGGTATTCAATATTGAATTTTTAGCTGGCTTTGGTGCCTTGGACATGAGCTAGGACCTTAAGATTCTGCATGAAAGGAGGACTAGCAGCCCTGTTGCACGGGAGAATGTGAAAAGTGTTCATATGTAGTAAAAACCTGAGAAATCGGTCCGTTTTCGTCATTTGTTGTCGGATCGACTTAAAGCCAGATCGTCACATTGGCCGCTCTTCTCTCTGAAACGGTTGTACTTATCGTCTGCAAAGCTATGTCGCGTGCTGCGGTATGCTGAGACACTATGAGCATCATAGTAGAACACATATGAAGCTTCTAAGTTGATGTAATTTCCAGTAAGAAGTAGTACAATTCAAGTTTTAGGTATCGGTTATTGACTTTTTACCCTTCTTTGGTGCCTTGGACATCAGCTAGGAAATTAAGATTTTGCATGAAGGAGGACTATCAGCCGAGTTGCACGGGAGAATGTGAATAGTGATGTAATAGCCAGTAAGAAGTAGTACAATTCAAGTTTTAGGTATCGATTATTGACTTTATAGCTGGCTTTGGTGCCTTGGACATGAGCTAGGACCTTAACATTCTGCATGAAAGGAGGACTAGCAGCCGATTTGCACGGGAGAATGTGAAAAGTCTTAACATGTAGTAAAAACCCGAGAAATCCGTCCGTTTTCGTCATTTGTTATCGAATCGACTTAAAGCCAGATCGTCACATTTGCCGCTCTTCTCTCTGAAACGGTTGTACTTATCGATTGCAAAGCTATGTCGCGTGCTGCGGTATGCGGAGACACTAAAAGCACCATAGTAGAACACAGATGAAGCTTCTAAGTTGATGTAATACCCAGTAAGAAGTAGTACAATTCAAATTTTAGGTATTCAATATTGAATTTTTAGCTGGCTTTGGTGCCTTGGACATGAGCTAGGACCTTAAGATTCTGCATGAAAGGAGGACTAGCAGCCCTGTTGCACGGGAGAATGTGAATAGCGTTCATATGTAGTAAAAACCTGAGAAATCGGTCCGTTTTCGTCATTTGTTATCGGATCGACTTAAAGCCAGATCGTCACATTGGCCGCTCTTCTCTCTGAAACGGTTGTACTTATCGTCTGCAAAGCTATGTCGCGTGCTGCGGTATGCTGAGACACTATGAGCATCATAGTAGAACACATATGAAGCTTCTAAGTTGATGTAATTTCCAGTAAGAAGTAGTACAATTCAAGTTTTAGGTATCGGTTATTGACTTTTTACCCTTCTTTGGTGCCTTGGACATCAGCTAGGTAATTAAGATTTTGCATGAAGGAGGACTAGCAGCCGAGTTGCACGGGAGAATGTGAATAGTGTTCATATGTAGTAAAAACCTGAGACATCCGTCCGTTTTCGTCATTTGTTATCGAATCGACTTAAAGCCAGATCGTCACATTGACCGCTCTTCTCTCTGAAACGGTTGTACTTATCGTCTGCAAAGCTATGTGGCGTTCTGCGGTATGCGGAGACAGTAAAAGCACCATAGTAGAACACAGATGATGCTTCTAAGTTGATGTAATAGCCAGTAAGATATAGAACAATTCAAGTTTTAGGTATCGATTATTGACTTTTTAGCTGCCTTTGGTGCCTTGGACATGAGCTAGGACCTTAAGATTCTGCATGAAAGGAGGACTGGCAGCCGATTTGCACGGGAGAATGTGAAAAGTGTTCATATGTAGTAAAAACCTGAGATATCCGTCCGTTTTCGTTATTTGTTATCGAATCGACTTAAAGCCAGATCGTCACATTGGCCGCTCTTCTCTCTGAAACGGTTGTACTTATCGATTGCAAAGCTATGTCGCGTGCTGCGGTATGCGGAGACACTAAAAGCACCATAGCAGAACACAGATGAAGCTTCTAAGTTGATGTAATAGCCTGTAAGAAGTAGTACAATTCAAGTTTTAGGTATCGATTATTGACTTTTTAGCTGGCTTTGGTGCCTTGGACATGAGCTAGGACCTTAAGATTCTGCATGAAATGAGGACTAGCAGCCGAGTTGCACGGGAGAATGTGAAAAGTGTTCATACGTAGTAAAAACCTGAGAAATCCGTCCGTTTTCGTCATTAGTTATCGAATCGACTTCAAGCCAGATCGTCACATTGGCCGCTCTTCTCTCTGAAAAAGTTGTACTTATCGTCTGCAAAGCTATGTCGCGTGCTGCGGTATACGGACACACTAAAAGCACCATAGTAGAACACAGATGAAGCTTCTAAGTTGATGTAATAGCCAGTAAGAAGTAGTACAATTCAAGTTTTAGGTATCGGTTATTGACTTTTTACCCTTCTTTGGTGCCTTGGACATGAGCTAGGAAATTAAGATATTGCATGAAGGAGGACTAGCAGCCGAGTTGCACGGGAGAATGTGAAAAGTGTTCATATGTAGTAAAAACCTGAGACATCCGTCCGTTTTCGTCATTTGTTATCGAATCAACTTAAAGCCAGATCGTCACATTGGCCGCTCTTCTCTCTGAAACGGTTGTACTTATCGTCTGCAAAGCTATGTGGCGTTCTGCGGTATGCGGAGACAGTAAAAGCACCATAGTATAACACAGATGATGCTTCTAAGTTGATGTAATAGCCAGTAAGATATAGTACAATTCAAGTTTTAGGTATCGATTATTGACTTTTTAGCTGGCTTTGGTGCCTTGGACATGAGCTAGGACCTTAAGATTCTGCATGAAAGGAGGACTGGCAGCCGATTTGCACGGGAGAATGTGAAAAGTGTTCATATGTATTAAAAACCTGAGAAATCCGTCCGTTCTCGTCATTTGTTATCGAATCGACTTAAAGCCAGATCGTCACATTGGCCGCTCTTCTCTCTGAAACGGTTGTACTTATCGTGTGCAAAGCTATGTCGCGTGCTGCGGCATGCTGAGACACTAAAAGCACCATAGCAGAACACAGATGAAGCTTCTAAGTTGATGTAATAGCCAGTAAGAAGTAGTACAATTCAAGTTTTAGGTATTGAATATTGACTTTTTAGCTGGCTTTGGTGCCTTGGACTTGAGCTAGGACCATAAGATTCTGCATGAAAGGAGGACTAGCAGCCGAGTTGCACAGGAGAATGTGAAAAGTGTTCATATGTAGTAAAAACCTGAGAAATCCGTCCGTTTTCGTCATTTGTTATCGAATCGACTTAAAGCCAGATCGTCACATTGGCCGCTCTTCTCTCTGAAACAGTTGTACTTATCGTCTGCAAAGCTATGTCGCGTGCTGCGGTATGCGGAGACACTAAAAGCACCATAGTAAAACACAGATGAAGCTTCTAAGTTGATGTAATAGCCAGTAAGAAGTAGTACAATTCAAGTTTTAGGTATCGATTATTGACTTTATAGCTGGCTTTAGTGCCTTGGACATGAGCTAGGACCTTAACATTCTGCATGAAAGGAGGACTAGCAGCCGATTTGCACGGGAGAATGTGAAAAGTCTTAACATGTAGTAAAAACCCGAGAGATCCGTCCGTTTTCGTCATTTGTTATCGAATTGACTTAAAGCCAGATCGTCACATTTGCCGCTCTTCTCTCTGAAACGGTTGTACTTATCGATTGCAAAGCTATGTCGCGTGCTGCGGTATGCGGAGACACTAAAAGCACCATAGTAGAACACAGATGAAGCTTCTAAGTTGATGTAATAGCCAGTAAGAAGTAGTACAATTCAAATTTTAGGTATTCAATATTGAATTTTTAGCTGGCTTTGGTGCCTTGGACATGAGCTAGGACCTTAAGATTCTGCATGAAAAGAGGACTAGCAGCCCTGTTGCACGGGAGAATGTGAAAAGTGTTCATATGTAGTAAAAACCTGAGAAATCGGTCCGTTTTCGTCATTTGTTATCGGATCGACTTAAAGCCAGATCGTCACATTGGCCGCTCTTCTCTCTGAAACGGTTGTACTTATCGTCTGCAAAGCTATGTCGCGTGCTGCGGTATGCTGAGACACTATAAGCATCATAGTAGAACACATATGAAGCTTCTAAGTTGATGTAATTTCCAGTAAGAAGTAGTACAATTCAAGTTTTAGGTATCGGTTATTGACTTTTTACCCTTCTTTGGTGCCTTGGACATCAGCTAGGAAATTAAGATTTTGCATGAAGGAGGACTAGCAGCCGAGTTGCACGGGAGAATGTGAATAGTGTTCATATGTAGTAAAAACCTGAGACATCCGTCCGTTTTCGTCATTTGTTATCGAATCGACTTAAAGCCAGATCGTCACATTGACCGCTCTTCTCTCTGAAACGGTTGTACTTATCGTCTGCAAAGCCATGTGGCGTTCTGCGGTATGCGGAGACACTAAAAGCACCATAGTAGAACACAGATGATGCTTCTAAGTTGATGTAATAGCCAGTAAGTTATAGAACAATTCAAGTTTTAGGTATCGATTATTGACTTTTTAGCTGGCTTTGGTGCCTTGGACATGAGCTAGGACCTTAAGATTCTGCATGAAAGGAGGACTGGCAGCCGATTTGCACGGGAGAATGTGAAAAGTGTTCATATGTAGTAAAAACCTGAGATATCCGTCCGTTTTCGTTATTTGTTATCGAATCGACTTAAAGCCAGATCGTCAAATTGGCCGCTCTTCTCTCTGAAACGGTTGTACTTATCGATTGCAAAGCTATGTCGCGTGCTGCGGTATGCGGAGACACTAAAAGCACCATAGTAGAACACAGATGAAGCTTTTAGGTTGATGTAATAGCCAGTAAGAAGTAGTACAATTCAAGTTTTAGGTATCGATTATTGACTTTTTAGCTGGCTTTGGTGCCTTGGACATGAGCTAGGACCTTAAGATTCTGCATGAAATGAGGACTAGCAGCCGAGTTGCACGGGAGAATGTGAAAAGTGTTCATACGTAGTAAAAACCTGAGAAATCCGTCCGTTTTCGTCATTAGTTATCGAATCGACTTCAAGCCAGATCGTCACATTGGCCGCTCTTCTCTCTGAAAAAGTTGTACTTATCGTCTGCAAAGCTATGTCGCGTGCTGCGGTATGCGGACACACTAAAAGCACCATAGTAGAACACAGATGAAGCTTCTAAGTTGATGTAATAGCCAGTAAGAAGTAGTACAATTCAAGTTTTAGGTATCGGTTATTGACTTTTTACCCTTCTTTGGTGCATTGGACATGAGCTAGGAAATTAAGATATTGCATGAAGGAGGACTAGCAGCCGAGTTGCACGGGAGAATGTGAAAAGTGTTCATATGTAGTAAAAACCTGAGACATCCGTCCGTTTTCGTCATTTGTTATCGAATCAACTTAAAGCCAGATCGTCACATTGGCCGCTCTTCTCTCTGAAACGGTTGTACTTATCGTCTGCAAAGCTTTGTGGCGTTCTGCGGTATGCGGACACACTAAAAGCACCATAGTAGAACACAGATGAAGCTTCTAAGTTGATGTAATAGCCAGTAAGAAGTAGTACAATTAAAGTTTTAGGTATCGGTTATTGACTTTTTACCCTTCTTTGGTGCTTTGGACATGAGCTAGGAAATTAAGATTTTGCATGAAGGAGGACTAGCAGCCGAGTTGCACGGGAGAATGTGAAAAGTGTTCATATGTAGTAAAAACCTGAGAAATCCGTCCGTTTTCGTCATTTGTTATCGAATCGACTTAAAGCCAGATCGTCACATTGGCCGCTCTTCTCTCTGAAACGGTTGTACTTATCGATTGCAAAGCTATGTCGCGTGCTGCGGTATGCGGAGACACTAAAAGCACCATAGTAGAACACAGATGAAGCTTCTAAGTTGATGTAATACCCAGTAAGAAGTAGTACAATTCAAATTTTAGGTATTCAATATTGAATTTTTAGCTGGCTTTGGTGCCTTGGACATGAGCTAGGACCTTAAGATTCTGCATGAAAGGAGGACTAGCAGCCCTGTTGCACGGGAGAATGTGAATAGCGTTCATATGTAGTAAAAACCTGAGAAATCGGTCCGTTTTCGTCATTTGTTATCGGATCGACTTAAAGCCAGATCGTCACATTGGCCGCTCTTCTCTCTGAAACGGTTGTACTTATCGTCTGCAAAGCTATGTCGCGTGCTGCGGTATGCTGAGACACTATGAGCATCATAGTAGAACACATATGAAGCTTCTAAGTTGATGTAATTTCCAGTAAGAAGTAGTACAATTCAAGTTTTAGGTATCGGTTATTGACTTTTTACCCTTCTTTGGTGCCTTGGACATCAGCTAGGTAATTAAGATTTTGCATGAAGGAGGACTAGCAGCCGAGTTGCACGGGAGAATGTGAATAGTGTTCATATGTAGTAAAAACCTGAGACATCCGTCCGTTTTCGTCATTTGTTATCGAATCGACTTAAAGCCAGATCGTCACATTGACCGCTCTTCTCTCTGAAACGGTTGTACTTATCGTCTGCAAAGCTATGTGGCGTTCTGCGGTATGCGGAGACAGTAAAAGCACCATAGTAGAACACAGATGATGCTTCTAAGTTGATGTAATAGCCAGTAAGATATAGAACAATTCAAGTTTTAGGTATCGATTATTGACTTTTTAGCTGGCTTTGGTGCCTTGGACATGAGCTAGGACCTTAAGATTCTGCATGAAAGGAGGACTGGCAGCCGATTTGCACGGGAGAATGTGAAAAGTGTTCATATGTAGTAAAAACCTGAGATATCCGTCCGTTTTCGTTATTTGTTATCGAATCGACTTAAAGCCAGATCGTCACATTGGCCGCTCTTCTCTCTGAAACGGTTGTACTTATCGACTGCAAAGCTATGTCGCGTGCTGCGGTATGCGGAGACACTAAAAGCACCATAGTAGAACACAGATGAAGCTTCTAAGTTGATGTAATAGCCAGTAAGAAGTAGTACAATTCAAGTTTTAGGTATCGATTATTGACTTTTTAGCTGGCTTTGGTGCCTTGGACATGAGCTAGGACCTTAAGATTCTGCATGAAATGAGGACTAGCAGCCGAGTTGCACGGGAGAATGTGAAAAGTGTTCATACGTAGTAAAAACCTGAGAAATCCGTCCGTTTTCGTCATTAGTTATCGAATCGACTTCAAGCCAGATCGTCACATTGGCCGCTCTTCTCTCTGAAAAAGTTGTACTTATCGTCTGCAAAGCTATGTCGCGTGCTGCGGTATACGGACACACTAAAAGCACCATAGTAGAACACAGATGAAGCTTCTAAGTTGATGTAATAGCCAGTAAGAAGTAGTACAATTCAAGTTTTAGGTATCGGTTATTGACTTTTTACCCTTCTTTGGTGCCTTGGACATGAGCTATTAAATTAAGATATTGCATGAAGGAGGACTAGCAGCCGAGTTGCACGGGAGAATGTGAAAAGTGTTCATATGTAGTAAAAACCTGAGACATCCGTCCGTTTTCGTCATTTGTTATCGAATCAACTTAAAGCCAGATCGTCACATTGGCCGCTCTTCTCTCTGAAACGGTTGTACTTATCGTCTGCAAAGCTATGTGGCGTTCTGCGGTATGCGGAGACAGTAAAAGCACCATAGTATAACACAGATGATGCTTCTAAGTTGATGTAATAGCCAGTAAGATATAGTACAATTCAAGTTTTAGGTATCTATTATTGACTTTTTAGCTGGCTTTGGTGCCTTGGACATGAGCTAGGACCTTAAGATTCTGCATGAAAGGAGGACTGGCAGCCGATTTGCACGGGAGAATGTGAAAAGTGTTCATATGTATTAAAAACCTGAGAAATCCGTCCGTTCTCGTCATTTGTTATCGAATCGACTTAAAGCCAGATCGTCACATTGGCCGCTCTTCTCTCTGAAACGGTTGTACTTATCGTGTGCAAAGCTATGTCGCGTGCTGCGGCATGCTGAGACACTAAAAGCACCATAGCAGAACACAGATGAAGCTTCTAAGTTGATGTAATAGCCAGTAAGAAGTAGTACAATTCAAGTTTTAGGTATTGAATATTGACTTTTTAGCTGGCTTTGGTGCCTTGGACTTGAGCTAGGACCATAAGATTCTGCATGAAAGGAGGACTAGCAGCCGAGTTGCACAGGAGAATGTGAAAAGTGTTCATATGTAGTAAAAACCTGAGAAATCCGTCCGTTTTCGTCATTTGTTATCGAATCGACTTAAAGCCAGATCGTCACATTGGCCGCTCTTCTCTCTGAAACAGTTGTACTTATCGTCTGCAAAGCTATGTCGCGTGCTGCGGTATGCGGAGACACTAAAAGCACCATAGTAAAACACAGATGAAGCTTCTAAGTTGATGTAATAGCCAGTAAGAAGTAGTACAATTCAAGTTTTAGGTATCGATTATTGACTTTATAGCTGGCTTTGGTGCCTTGGACATGAGCTAGGACCTTAACATTCTGCATGAAAGGAGGACTAGCAGCCGATTTGCACGGGAGAATGTGAAAAGTCTTAACATGTAGTAAAAACCCGAGAGATCCGTCCGTTTTCGTCATTTGTTATCGAATTGACTTAAAGCCAGATCGTCACATTTGCCGCTCTTCTCTCTGAAACGGTTGTACTTATCGATTGCAAAGCTATGTCGCGTGCTGCGGTATGCGGAGACACTAAAAGCACCATAGTAGAACACAGATGAAGCTTCTAAGTTGATGTAATAGCCAGTAAGAAGTAGTACAATTCAAATTTTAGGTATTCAATATTGAATTTTTAGCTGGCTTTGGTGCCTTGGACATGAGCTAGGACCTTAAGATTCTGCATGAAAAGAGGACTAGCAGCCCTGTTGCACGGGAGAATGTGAAAAGTGTTCATATGTAGTAAAAACCTGAGAAATCGGTCCGTTTTCGTCATTTGTTATCGGATCGACTTAAAGCCAGATCGTCACGTTGGCCGCTCTTCTCTCTGAAACGGTTGTACTTATCGTCTGCAAAGCTATGTCGCGTGCTGCGGTATGCTGAGACACTATGAGCATCATAGTAGAACACATATGAAGCTTCTAAGTTGATGTAATTTCCAGTAAGAAGTAGTACAATTCAAGTTTTAGGTATCGGTTATTGACTTTTTACCCTTCTTTGGTGCCTTGGACATCAGCTAGGAAATTAAGATTTTGCATGAAGGAGGACTAGCAGCCGAGTTGCACGGGAGAATGTGAATAGTGTTCATATGTAGTAAAAACCTGAGACATCCGTCCGTTTTCGTCATTTGTTATCGAATCGACTTAAAGCCAGATCGTCACATTGACCGCTCTTCTCTCTGAAACGGTTGTACTTATCGTCTGCAAAGCTATGTGGCGTTCTGCGGTATGCGGAGACAGTAAAAGCACCATAGTAGAACACAGATGATGCTTCTAAGTTGATGTAATAGCCAGTAAGTTATAGAACAATTCAAGTTTTAGGTATCGATTATTGACTTTTTAGCTGGCTTTGGTGCCTTGGACATGAGCTAGGACCTTAAGATTCTGCATGAAAGGAGGACTGGCAGCCGATTTGCACGGGAGAATGTGAAAAGTGTTCATATGTAGTAAAAACCTGAGATATCCGTCCGTTTTCGTTATTTGTTATCGAATCGACTTAAAGCCAGATCGTCAAATTGGCCGCTCTTCTCTCTGAAACGGTTGTACTTATCGATTGCAAAGCTATGTCGCGTGCTGCGGTATGCGGAGACACTAAAAGCACCATAGTAGAACACAGATGAAGCTTCTAGGTTGATGTAATAGCCAGTAAGAAGTAGTACAATTCAACTTTTAGGTATCGATTATTGACTTTTTAGCTGGCTTTGGTGCCTTGGACATGAGCTAGGACCTTAAGATTCTGCATGAAATGAGGACTAGCAGCCGAGTTGCACGGGAGAATGTGAAAAGTGTTCATACGTAGTAAAAACCTGAGAAATCCGTCCGTTTTCGTCATTAGTTATCGAATCGACTTCAAGCCAGATCGTCACATTGGCCGCTCTTCTCTCTGAAAAAGTTGGCACTTATCGTCTGCAAAGCTATGTCGCGTGCTGCGGTATGCGGACACACTAAAAGCACCATAGTAGAACACAGATGAAGCTTCTAAGTTGATGTAATAGCCAGTAAGAAGTAGTACAATTCAAGTTTTAGGTATCGGTTATTGACTTTTTACCCTTCTTTGGTGCCTTGGACATGAGCTAGGAAATTAAGATATTGCATGAAGGAGGACTAGCAGCCGAGTTGCACGGGAGAATGTGAAAAGTGTTCATATGTAGTAAAAACCTGAGACATCCGTCCGTTTTCGTCATTTGTTATCGAATCGACTTAAAGTCATATCGGCACATTGGCCGCTCTTCTCTCTGAAACGGTTTAACTTATCGTCTGCAAAGCTATGTCGCGTGCTGCGGTATGCGGAGACACTAAAAGCACCATAGTAGAACACAGATGAAGCTTCTAAGTTGATGTAATAGCCAGTAAGAAGTAGTACAATTCAAGTTTTAGGTATCGATTATTGACTTTTTACCCTTCTTTGGTGCCTTGGACATCAGCTAGGAAATTAAGATTTTGCATGAAAGGAGGACTAGCAGCCGAGTTGCACGGGAGAATGTGAATAGTGTTCATATGTAGTAAAAACCTGAGACATCCGTCCGTTTTCGTCATTTGTTATCGAATCGACTTAAAGCCAGATCGTCACATTGACCGCTCTTCTCTCTGAAACGCTCGTAGATATCGTCTGCAAAGCTATGTCGCGTGCTGCGGTATGCGGAGACACTAAAAGCACCATAGTAGAACACAGATGAAGCTTCTATGTTGATGTAATACAAAGGAAGAAGTAGTACAATTCAAGTTTTAGGTATCGATTAATGACTTTTTAGCTGGCTTTGGTGCCTTGGACATGAGCTAGGACCTTAACATTCTGCATGAAAGGAGGACTAGCAGCCGATTTGCACGAGAGAATGTGAAAAGTCTTCACATGTAGTAAAAACCCGAGAAATCCGTCCGTATTCGTCATTTGTTATCGAATCGACTTAAAGCCAGATCGTCACATTGGCCGCTCTTCTCTCTGAAACGGTTGTACTTATCGACTGCAAAACTATGTCGCATGCTGCGGTATGCGGAGACACTAAAAGCACCATAGTAGAACACAGATGAAGCTTCTAAGTTGATGTAATAGCCAGTAAGACGTAGTACAATTAAAGTTTTAGGTATTCAATATTGAATTTTTAGCTGGCTTTGGTGCCTTGGACATGAGCTAGGACCTTAAGATTCTGCATGAAAGGAGGACTAGCATCCGAGTTGCACGGGAGAATGTGAAAAGTGTTCAAATGTAGTAAAAACCTGAGAAATCCGTCCGTTTTCGTCATTTGTTATCGAATCGACTTAAAGCCTGATCGTCACATTGGCCGCTCTTCTCTCTGAAACGGTTGTACTTATCGTCTGCAAAGCTATGTCGCGTGCTGCGGTATGCGGAGACACTAAAAGCACCATAGTAGAACACAGATGAAGCTTCTAAGTTGATGTAATAGCCAGTAAGAAGAAGTACAATTCAAGTTTTAGGTATCGATTATTGACTTTTTAGCTAGCTTTGGTGCCTTGCACATGAGCTAGGACCTTAAGATTCTGCACGAACGGAGGATTAGCAGCGGAGTTGCACGGGAGAATGTGAAAAGTGTTCATATGTAGTAAAAACCTGAGAAATCCGTCCGTTTTCGTCATTTGTTATCGAATCAACTTAAAGCCAGATCGTCACATTAGCCGCTCTTCTCTCTGAAACGGTTGTACTTATCGTCTGCAAAGCTATGTCGCGTGCTGCGGTATGCTGAGACACTATGAGCACCATAGTAGAGCACAGATGAAGCTTCTAAGTTGATGTAATTTTCAGTAAGAAGTAGTACAATTCAAGTTTTAGGTATTCAATATTGAATTTTTAGCTGGCTTTGGTGCCTTGGACATGAGCTAGGACCTTAAGATTCTGCATGAAAGGAGGACTAGCAGCCCTGTTGCACGGGAGAATGTGAAAAGTGTTCATATGTAGTAAAAACCTGAGAAATCCGTCCGTTTTCGTCATTTGTTATCAAATCGACTTAAAGCCAGATCGTCACATTGGCCGCTCTTCTCTCTGAAACTGTTGTACTTATCGATTGCAAAGCTATGTCGCGTGCTGCGGTATGCGGAGACACTAAAAGCACCATAGTAGAACACAGATGAAACTTCTAAGTTGATGTAATAGCCAGTAAGAAGTAGTACAATACAAGTTTTAGTTATCGATTATTGACGTTTTAGCTGGCTTTGGTGCCTTGGACATGAGCTAGGACCTTAAGATTCTGCATGAAAGGAGGACTAGCAGCCGAGTTGCACGGGAAAATGTGAAAAGTGTTCAAATGTAGTAAAAACCTGAGAAATCCGTCCGTTTTCGTCATTTGTTATCGAATCGACTTAAAGTCATATCGTCACATTGGCCGCTCTTCTCTCTGAAACGGTTGTACTTATCGTCTGCAAAGATATGTCGCGTGCTGCGGTATGCGGAGACACTAAAAGCACCATAGTAGAACACAGATGATGCTTCTAAGTTGATGTAATAGCCAGTAAGATATAGAACAATTCAAGTTTTAGGTATCGATTATTGACTTTTTAGCTGGCTTTGGTGCCTTGGACATGAGCTAGGACCTTAAGATTCTGCATGAAAGGAGGACTGGCAGCCGATTTGCACGGGAGAATGTGAAAAGTGTTCATATGTAGTAAAAACCTGAGATATCCGTCCGTTTTCGTTATTTGTTATCGAATCGACTTAAAGCCAGATCGTCAAATTGGCCGCTCTTCTCTCTGAAACGGTTGTACTTATCGATTGCAAAGCTATGTCGCGTGCTGCGGTATGCGGAGACACTAAAAGCACCATAGTAGAACACAGATGAAGCTTCTAAGTTGATGTAATAGCCAGTAAGAAGTAGTACAATTCAAGTTTTAGGTATCGATTATTGACTTTTTAGCTGGCTTTGGTGCCTTGGACATGAGCTAGGACCTTAAGATTCTGCATGAAATGAGGACTAGCAGCCGAGTTGCACGGGAGAATGTGAAAAGTGTTCATACGTAGTAAAAACCTGAGAAATCCGTCCGTTTTCGTCATTAGTTATCGAATCGACTTCAAGCCAGATCGTCACATTGGCCGCTCTTCTCTCTGAAAAAGTTGTACTTATCGTCTGCAAAGCTATGTCGCGTGCTGCGGTATGCGGACACACTAAAAGCACCATAGTAGAACACAGATGAAGCTTCTAAGTTGATGTAATAGCCAGTAAGAAGTAGTACAATTCAAGTTTTAGGTATCGGTTATTGACTTTTTACCCTTCTTTGGTGCCTTGGACATGAGCTAGGAAATTAAGATATTGCATGAAGGAGGACTAGCAGCCGAGTTGCACGGGAGAATGTGAAAAGTGTTCATATGTAGTAAAAACCTGAGACATCCGTCCGTTTTCGTCATTTGTTATCGAATCAACTTAAAGCCAGATCGTCACATTGGCCGCTCTTCTCTCTGAAACGGTTGTACTTATCGTCTGCAAAGCTATGTCGCGTGCTGCGGTATGCGGAGACACTAAAAGCACCATAGTAGAACACAGATGAAGCTTCTAAGTTGATGTAATAGCCAGTAAGAAGAAGTACAATTCAAGTTTTAGGTATCGATTATTGACTTTTTAGCTAGCTTTGGTGCCTTGCACATGAGCTAGGACCTTAAGATTCTGCACGAACGGAGGATTAGCAGCGGAGTTGCACGGGAGAATGTGAAAAGTGTTCATATGTAGTAAAAACCTGAGAAATCCGTCCGTTTTCGTCATTTGTTATCGAATCAACTTAAAGCCAGATCGTCACATTAGCCGCTCTTCTCTCTGAAACGGTTGTACTTATCGTCTGAAAAGCTATGTCGCGTGCTGCGGTATGCTGAGACACTATGAGCACCATAGTAGAGCACAGATGAAGCTTCTAAGTTGATGTAATTTTCAGTAAGAAGTAGTACAATTCAAGTTTTAGGTATTCAATATTGAATTTTTAGCTGGCTTTGGTGCCTTGGACATGAGCTAGGACCTTAAGATTCTGCATGAAAGGAGGACTAGCAGCCCTGTTGCACGGGAGAATGTGAAAAGTGTTCATATGTAGTAAAAACCTGAGAAATCCGTCCGTTTTCGTCATTTGTTATCAAATCGACTTAAAGCCAGATCGTCACATTGGCCGCTCTTCTCTCTGAAACTGTTGTACTTATCGATTGCAAAGCTATGTCGCGTGCTGCGGTATGCGGAGACACTAAAAGCACCATAGTAGAACACAGATGAAACTTCTAAGTTGATGTAATAGCCAGTAAGAAGTAGTACAATACAAGTTTTAGTTATCGATTATTGACGTTTTAGCTGGCTTTGGTGCCTTGGACATGAGCTAGGACCTTAAGATTCTGCATGAAAGGAGGACTAGCAGCCGAGTTGCACGGGAAAATGTGAAAAGTGTTCAAATGTAGTAAAAACCTGAGAAATCCGTCCGTTTTCGTCATTTGTTATCGAATCGACTTAAAGTCATATCGTCACATTGGCCGCTCTTCTCTCTGAAACGGTTGTACTTATCGTCTGCAAAGATATGTCGCGTGCTGCGGTATGCGGAGACACTAAAAGCACCATAGTAGAACACAGATGATGCTTCTAAGTTGATGTAATAGCCAGTAAGATATAGAACAATTCAAGTTTTAGGTATCGATTATTGACTTTTTAGCTGGCTTTGGTGCCTTGGACATGAGCTAGGACCTTAAGATTCTGCATGAAAGGAGGACTGGCAGCCGATTTGCACGGGAGAATGTGAAAAGTGTTCATATGTAGTAAAAACCTGAGATATCCGTCCGTTTTCGTTATTTGTTATCGAATCGACTTAAAGCCAGATCGTCAAATTGGCCGCTCTTCTCTCTGAAACGGTTGTACTTATCGATTGCAAAGCTATGTCGCGTGCTGCGGTATGCGGAGACACTAAAAGCACCATAGTAGAACACAGATGAAGCTTCTAAGTTGATGTAATAGCCAGTAAGAAGTAGTACAATTCAAGTTTTAGGTATCGATTATTGACTTTTTAGCTGGCTTTGGTGCCTTGGACATGAGCTAGGACCTTAAGATTCTGCATGAAATGAGGACTAGCAGCCGAGTTGCACGGGAGAATGTGAAAAGTGTTCATACGTAGTAAAAACCTGAGAAATCCGTCCGTTTTCGTCATTAGTTATCGAATCGACTTCAAGCCAGATCGTCACATTGGCCGCTCTTCTCTCTGAAAAAGTTGTACTTATCGTCTGCAAAGCTATGTCGCGTGCTGCGGTATGCGGACACACTAAAAGCACCATAGTAGAACACAGATGAAGCTTCTAAGTTGATGTAATAGCCAGTAAGAAGTAGTACAATTCAAGTTTTAGGTATCGGTTATTGACTTTTTACCCTTCTTTGGTGCCTTGGACATGAGCTAGGAAATTAAGATATTGCATGAAGGAGGACTAGCAGCCGAGTTGCACGGGAGAATGTGAAAAGTGTTCATATGTAGTAAAAACCTGAGACATCCGTCCGTTTTCGTCATTTGTTATCGAATCAACTTAAAGCCAGATCGTCACATTGGCCGCTCTTCTCTCTGAAACGGTTGTACTTATCGTCTGCAAAGCTTTGTGGCGTTCTGCGGTATGCGGACACACTAAAAGCACCATAGTAGAACACAGATGAAGCTTCTAAGTTGATGTAATAGCCAGTAAGAAGTAGTACAATTAAAGTTTTAGGTATCGGTTATTGACTTTTTACCCTTCTTTGGTGCTTTGGACATGAGCTAGGAAATTAAGATTTTGCATGAAGGAGGACTAGCAGGGAGAATGTGAAAAGTGTTCATATGTAGTAAAAACCTGAGAAATCCGTCCGTTTTCGTCATTTGTTATCGAATCGACTTAAAGCCAGATCGTCACATTGGCCGCTCTTCTCTCTGAAACGGTTGTACTTATCGTCTGCAAAGCTATGTCGCGTGCTGCGGCATGCTGAGACACTAAAAGCACCATAGCAGAACACAGATGAAGCTTCTAAGTTGATGTAATAGCCAGTAAGAAGTAGTACAATTCAAGTTTTAGGTATTGAATATTGACTTTTTAGCTGGCTTTGGTGCCTTGGACTTTAGCTAGGACCTTAAGATTCTGCATGAAAGGAGGACTAGCAGCCGAGCTGCACAGGAGAATGTGAAAAGTGTTCATATGTAGTAAAAACCTGAGAAATCCGTCCGTTTTCGTCATTTGTTATCGAACCGACTTAAAGCCAGATCGTCACATTGGCCGCTCTTCTCTCTGAAACGGTTGTACTTATCGTCTGCAAAGCTATGTTGCGTGCTGCGGTATGTGGAGACACTAAAAGCACCATAGTAAAACACAGATGAAGCTTCTAAGTTGATGTAATAGCCAGTAAGAAGTAGTACAATTCAAGTTTTAGGTATCGTTTATTGACTTTTTAGCTGGCTTTGGTGCCTTTGACATGAGCTAGGACCTTTAGATTCTGCATGAAAGGAGGACTAGCAGCCGAGTTGCACGGGAGAATGTGAAAAGTGTTCATATTTAGTAAAAACCTGAGAAATCCGTCCGTTTTCGTCATTTGTTATCGAATCGACTTAAAGCCAGATCGTCACATTGGCCGCTCTTCTCTCTGAAACGGTTGTACTTATCAATTGCAAAGCTATGTCGCGTGCTGCGGTATGCGGAGACACTAAAAGCACCATAGTAGAACACAGATGAAACTTCTAAGTTGATGTAATAGCCAGTAAGAAGTAGTACAATACAAGTTTTAGTTATCGATTATTGACGTTTTAGCTGGCTTTGTAGCCTTGGACATGAGCTAGGACCTTAAGATTTTGCATGAAAGGAGGACTAGCAGCCGAGTTGCACGGGAGAATGTGAATAGTGTTCATATGTAGTAAAAACCTGAGACATCCGTCCGTTTTCGTCATTTGTTATCGAATCGACTTAAAGCCAGATCGTCACATTGACCGCTCTTCTCTCTGAAACGCTCGTAGATATCGTCTGCAAAGCTATGTCGCGTGCTGCGGTATGCGGAGACACTAAAAGCACCATAGTAGAACACAGATGAAGCTTCTATGTTGATGTAATACAAAGGAAGAAGTAGTACAATTCAAGTTTTAGGTATCGATTAATGACTTTTTAGCTGGCTTTGGTGCCTTGGACATGAGCTAGGACCTTAACATTCTGCATGAAAGGAGGACTAGCAGCCGATTTGCACGAGAGAATGTGAAAAGTCTTCACATGTAGTAAAAACCCGAGAAATCCGTCCGTATTCGTCATTTGTTATCGAATCGACTTAAAGCCAGATCGTCACATTGGCCGCTCTTCTCTCTGAAACGGTTGTACTTATCGACTGCAAAACTATGTCGCATGCTGCGGTATGCGGAGACACTAAAAGCACCATAGTAGAACACAGATGAAGCTTCTAAGTTGATGTAATAGCCAGTAAGACGTAGTACAATTAAAGTTTTAGGTATTCAATATTGAATTTTTAGCTGGCTTTGGTGCCTTGGACATGAGCTAGGACCTTACGATTCTGCATGAAAGGAGGACTAGCATCCGAGTTGCACGGGAGAATGTGAAAAGTGTTCAAATGTAGTAAAAACCTGAGAAATCCGTCCGTTTTCGTCATTTGTTATCGAATCGACTTAAAGCCTGATCGTCACATTGGCCGCTCTTCTCTCTGAAACGGTTGTACTTATCGTCTGCAAAGCTATGTCGCGTGCTGCGGTATGCGGAGACACTAAAAGCACCATAGTAGAACACAGATGAAGCTTCTAAGTTGATGTAATAGCCAGTAAGAAGAAGTACAATTCAAGTTTTAGGTATCGATTATTGACTTTTTAGCTAGCTTTGGTACCTTGCACATGAGCTAGGACCTTAAGATTCTGCACGAACGGAGGATTAGCAGCGGAGTTGCACGGGAGAATGTGAAAAGTGTTCATATGTAGTAAAAACCTGAGAAATCCGTCCGTTTTCGTCATTTGTTATCGAATCAACTTAAAGCTAGATCGTCACATTAGCCGCTCTTCTCTCTGAAACGGTTGTACTTATCGTCTGCAAAGCTATGTCGCGTGCTGCGGTATGCTGAGACACTATGAGCACCATAGTAGAGCACAGATGAAGCTTCTAAGTTGATGTAATTTTCAGTAAGAAGTAGTACAATTCAAGTTTTAGGTATTCAATATTGAATTTTTAGCTGGCTTTGGTGCCTTGGACATGAGCTCTTCTCTCTGAAACGCTCGTACTTATCGTCTGCAAAGCTATGTCGCGTGCTGCGGTATGCGGAGACACTAAAAGCACCATAGCAGAGCACAGATGAAGCTTCTAAGTTGATGTAATACAAAGGAAGAAGTAGTACAATTCAAGTTTTAGGTATCGATTATTGACTTTTTAGCTGGCTTTAGTGACTTGGACATGAGCTAGGGCCTTAACATTCTGCATGAAAGGAGGACTAGCAGCCGATTTGCACGGGAGAATGTGAAAAGTCTTTACATGTAGTAAAAACCCGAGAAATCCGTCCGTATTCGTCATTTGTTATCGAATCGACTTAAAGCCAGATCGTCACATTGGCCGCTCTTCTCTCTGAAACGGTTGTACTTATCGACTGCAAACCTATGTCGCATGCTGCGGTATGCGGAGACACTAAAAGCACCATAGTAGAACACAGATGAAGCTTCTAAGTTGATGTAATAGCCAGTAAGAAGTAGTACAATTCAAGTTTTAGGTATTGAATATTGAATTTTTAGCTGGCTTTGGTGCCTTGGACATGAGCTAGGACCATAATATTCTGCATGAAAGGAGGACTAGCATCCGAGTTGCACGGGAGAATGAGAAAAGTGTTCAAATGTAGTAAAAACCTGAGAAATCCGTCCGTTTGCGTCATTTGTTATCGAATCGACTTAAAGCCTGATCGTCACATTGGCCGCTCTTCTCTCTGAAACGGTTCTACTTATCGTCTGCAAAGCTATGTCACGTGCTGCGGTATGCGGAGACACTAAAATCACCGTAGTAGAACACAGATGAAGCTTCTAAGTTGATGTAATAGTCAGTAAGAAGTAGTACAATTCAAGTTTTAGGTATTGATTATTGACTTTTTAGCTATCTTTGGTGCCTTGCACATGAGCTAGGACCTTAAGAATCTGCATGAACGGAGGATTAGCAGCGGAGTTGCACGGGAGAATGTGAAAAGTGTTCATATGTAGTAAAAACCCGAGAAATCCGTCCGTTTTCGTCATTTGTTATCGAATCAACTTAAAGCTAGATCGTCACATTGGCCGCTCTTCTCTCTGAAACGGTTGTACTTATCGTCTGCAAAGCTATGTCGCGTGCTGCGGTATGCTGAGACACTATGAGCACCATAGTAGAACACAGATGAAGCTTCTAAGTTGATGTAATTTTCAGTAAGAAGTAGTACAATTCAAGTTTTAGGTATTCAATATTGAATTTTTAGCTGGCTTTGGTGCTTTGGACATGAGCTAGGACCTTAATATTCTGCATGAAAGGAGGACTAGCATCCGAGTTGCACGGGAGAATGTGAAAAGTGTTCAAATGTAGTAAAAACCTGAGAAATCCGTCCGTTTTCGTCATTTGTTATTGAATCGACTTAAAGCCAGATCGTCACATTGGCCGCTCTTCTCTCTGAAACGCTTGTACTTATCGTCTGCAAAGGTATGTCGCGTGCTGCGGTATCCGTCCGTTTTCGTCATTTGTTATCGAATCGACTTAAAGCCAGATCGTCTCATTGGCCGCTCTTCTCTCTGAAACGGTTGTACTTATCGTCTGCAAAGCTATGTCGCGTGCTGCGGTATGCGGAGACACAATAATCACCATAGTAGAACACAGATGAAGCTTCTAAGTTGATGTAATAGCCAGTAAGAAGTAGTACAATTCAAGTTTTAGGTATCGATTATTGACTTTTTAGCTGGCATTGGTGCTTTGGACATGAGCTAAGACCTTAACATTCTGCATGAAAGGAGGACTAGCAGCCGATTTGCACGGGAGAATGTGAAAAGTCTTCACATGTAGTAAAAACCCGAGAAATCCGTCCGTTTTCGTCATTTGTTATCGAATCGACTTAAAGCCAGATCGTCACATTGGCCGCTCTTCTCGCTGAAACGGTTGTACTTTTCGATTGCAAAGCTATGTCGCGTGCTGCGGTATGCGGAGACACTAAAAGCACCATAGTAGAACACAGATGAAGCTTCTAAGTTGATGTAATAGAAAGTAAGAAGTAGTACAATTCAAGTTTTAGGTATTCAATATTGAATTTTTAGCTGGCTTTGGTGCCTTGGACATGAGCTAGGACCTTAAGATTCTGCATGAAAGGAGGAGTAGCAGCCCTGTTGCACGGGAGAATGTGAAAAGTGTTCATATGTAGTAAAAACCTGAGAAATCGGTCCGTTTTCGTCATTTGTTATCGAATCGACTTAAAGCCAGATCGTCACATTGGCCGCTCTTCTCTCTGAAACGGTTGTACTTATCGTCTGCAATGCTATGTCGCGTGCTGCGGTATGCTGAGACACTATGAGCACCATAGTAGGACACAGATGAAGCTTCTAAGTTGATGTAATAGCCAGTAAGAAGTAGTAAAATTCAAGTTTTAGGTATCGATTATTGACTTATTAGCTGGCTTTGGAGCCTTGGACATGAGCTAGGACCTTAACATTCTGCATGAAAGGAGGACTAGCAGCCGATTTGCACGGGAGAATGTGAAAAGTCTTCACATGTAGTAAAAAACCGAGAAATCCGTCCGTATTCGTCATTTGCTATCGAATCGACTTAAAGCCAGATCGTCACATTGGCCGCTCTTCTCTCTGAAACGGTTGTACTTATCGACTGCAAAACTATGTCGCGTGCTGCGGTATGCGGAGACACTAAAAGCACCATAGTAGAACAAAGATGAAGCTTCTAAGTTGATGTAATAGCCAGTAAGAAGTAGTACAATTCAAGTTTTAGGTATTGAATATTGAATTTTTAGCTGGCTTTGGTGCCTTGGACATGAGCTAGGACCTTAAGATTCTGCATGAAAGGAGGACTAGCATCCGAGTTGCACGGGAGAATGTGAAAAGTGTTCAAATGTAGTAAAAACCTGAGAAATCCGCCCGTTTTCGTCATTTGTTATCGAATCGACTTAAAGCTAGATCGTCACATTGGCCGCTCTTCTCTCTGAAACGGTTGTACTTATCGTCTGCAAAGCTATGTCGCGTGCTGCGGTATGCTGAGACACTATGAGCACCATAGTAGAACACAGATGAAGCTTCTAAGTTGATGTAATTTCCAGTAAGAAGTAGTACAATTCAAGTTTTAGGTATTCAATATTGAATTTGTAGCTGGCTTTGGTGCTTTGGACATGAGCTAGGACCTTAATATTCTGCATGAGAGGAGGACTAGCAGCCGATTTGCACGGGAGAATGTGAAAAGTCTTAACATGTAGTAAAAACCCGAGAAGTCCGTCCGTTTTCGTCATTTGTTATCGAATCGACTTAAAGCCAGATCGTAACATTGGCCGCACTTCTCTCTGAAACGTTTGTACTTATCGATTGCAAAGCTATGTCGCGTGCTGCGGTATGCGGAGACACTAAAAGCACCATAGTAGAACACAGATGTAGCTTCTAAGTTGATGTAATAGTCAGTAAGAAGTAGTACAATTCAAATTTTAGGTATTCAATATTGAATTTTTAGCTGGCTTTGGTGCCTTGGACATGAGCTAGGACCTTAATATTCTGCATGAAAGGAGGACTAGCAGCCCTGTTGCACGGGAGAATGTGAAAAGTGTTCATATGTAGTAAAAACCTGAGAAATCGGTCCGTTTTCGTCATTTGTTATCGAATCTACTTAAAGCCAGATCGTCACATTGGCCGCTCTTCTCTCTGAAACGGTTGTACTTATCGTCTGCAAAGCTATGTCGCGTTCTGCGGTATGCTGAGACACTATGAGCACCATAGTATAACACAGATGAAGCTTCTAAGTTGATGTAATTTCCAGTAAGAAGTAGAACAATTCAAGTTTTAGGTATTCAATATTGAATTTTTAGCTGGCTTTGGTGCTTTGGACATAAGCTAGGACCTTAATATTCTGCATGAAAGGAGGACTAGCATCGTGTTGCACGGGAGAATGTGAAAAGTGTTCAAATGTAGTAAGAACCTGAGAAATCCGTCCGTTTTTGTCATTTGTTATCGAATCGACTTAAAGCCAGATCGTCACATTGGCCGCTCTTCTCCCTGAACGGTTGTACTTATCGTCTGCAATGCTATGTCGCGTGCTGCGGTATGCTGAGACACTATGAGCACCATAGTAGGACACAGATGAAGCTTCTAAGTTGATGTAATAGCCAGTAAGAAGTAGTAAAATTCAAGTTTTAGGTATCGATTATTGACTTTTTAGCTGGCTTTGGTGCCTTGGACATGAGCTAGGACCTTAACATTCTGCATGAAAGGAGGACTAGCAGCCGATTTGCACGGGAGAATGTGAAAAGTCTTCACATGTAGTAAAAACCCGAGAAATCCGTACGTATTCGTCATTTGTTATCGAATCGACTTAAAGCCAGATCGTCACATTGGCCGCTCTTCTCTCTGAAACGGTTGTACTTATCGACTGCAAAACTATTGCGTGCTGCGGTATGCGGAGACACTAAAAGCACCATAGTAGAACACAGATGAAGCTTCCAAGTTGATGTAATTGCCAGTAAGAAGTAGTACAATTCAAGTTTTAGGTATTGAATATTGAATTTTTAGCTGGCTTTGGTGCCTTGGACATGAGCTAGGACCTTAATATTCTGCATGAAAGGAGGACTAGCAGCCGAGTTGCACGGGAGAATGTGAAAAGTGTTCAAATGTAGTAAAAACCTGAGAAATCCGTCCGTTTTCGTCATTTGTTATCGAATCGACTTAAAGCTAGATCGTCACATTGGCCGCTCTTCTCTCTGAAACGGTTGTACTTATCGTCTGCAAAGCTATGTCGCGTGCTGCGGTATGCTGAGACACTATGAGCACCATAGTACAACACAGATGAAGCTTCTAAGTTGATGTAATTTCCAGTAAGAAGTAGTACAATTCAAGTTTTAGGTATTCAATATTGAATTTTTAGCTGGCTTTGGTGCTTTGGACATGAGCTAGGACCTTAATATTCTGCATGAAAGGAGGACTAGCATCCGAGTTGCACGGGAGAATGTGAAAAGTGTTCAAATGTAGTAAAAACCTGAGAAATCCGTCCGTTTTCGTCATTTGTTATTGAATCGACTTAAAGCCAGATCGTCTCATTGGCCGCTCTTCTCTCTGAAACGGTTGTACTTATCGTCTGCAAAGCTATGTCGCGTGCTGCGGTATGCGGAGACACAATAATCACCATAGTAGAACACAGATGAAGCTTCTAAGTTGATGTAATAGCCAGTAAGAAGTAGTACAATTCAAGTTTTAGGTATCGATTATTGACTTTTTAGCTGGCATTGGTGCTTTGGACATGAGCTAAGACCTTAACATTCTGCATGAAAGGAGGACTAGCAGCCGATTTGCACGGGAGAATGTGAAAAGTCTTAACATGTAGTAAAAACCCGAGAAATCCGTCCGTTTTCGTCATTTGTTATCGAATCGACTTAAAGCCAGATCGTCACATTGGCCGCTCTTCTCTCTGAAACGGTTGTACTTTTCGATTGCAAAGCTATGTCGCGTGCTGCGGTATGCGGAGACACTAAAAGCACCATAGTAGAACACAGATGAAGCTTCTAAGTTGATGTAATAGAAAGTAAGAAGTAGTACAATTCAAGTTTTAGGTATTCAATATTGAATTTTTAGCTGGCTTTGGTGCCTTGGACATGAGCTAGGACCTTAAGATTCTGCATGAAAGGAGGAGTAGCAGCCCTGTTGCACGGGAGAATGTGAAAAGTGTTCATATGTAGTAAAAACCTGAGAAATCGGTCCATTTTCGTCATTTGTTATCGAATCGACTTAAAGCCAGATCGTCACATTGGCCGCTCTTCTCTCTGAAACGGTTGTACTTATCGTCTGCAATGCTATGTCGCGTGCTGCGGTATGCTGAGACACTATGAGCACCATAGTAGGACACAGATGAAGCTTCTAAGTTGATGTAATAGCCAGTAAGAAGTAGTAAAATTCAAGTTTTAGGTATCGATTATTGACTTATTAGCTGGCTTTGGTGCCTTGGACATGAGCTAGGACGTTAAGATTCTGCATGAAAGGAGGACTAGCAGCCGATTTGCACGGGAGAATGTGAAAAGTCTTCACATGTAGTAAAAACCCGAGAAATCCGTCCGTATTCGTCATTTGTTATCGAATCGACTTAAAGCCAGATCGTCACATTGGCCGCTCTTCTCTCTGAAACGGTTGTACTTATCGACTGCAAAACTATGTCGCGTGCTGCGGTATGCGGAGACACTAAAAGCACCATAGTAGAACACAGATGAAGCTTCTAAGTTGATGTAATAGCCAGTAAGAAGTAGTACAATTCAAGTTTTAGGTATTGAATATTGAATTTATAGCTGGCTTTGGTGCCTTGGACTTTAGCTAGGACCTTAAGATTCTGCATGAAAGGAGGACTAGCAGCCGAGCTGCACAGGAGAATGTGAAAAGTGTTCATATGTAGTAAAAACCTGAGAAATCCGTCCGTTTTCGTCATTTGTTATCGAATCGACTTAAAGCCAGATCGTCACATTGGCCGCTCTTCTCTCTGAAACGGTTGTACTTATCGTCTGCAAAGCTATGTCGCGTGCTGCGGCATGCTGAGACACTAAAAGCACCATAGCAGAACACAGATGAAGCTTCTAAGTTGATGTAATAGCCAGTAAGAAGTAGTACAATTCAAGTTTTAGGTATTGAATATTGACTTTTTAGCTGGCTTTGGTGCCTTGGACTTTAGCTAGGACCTTAAGATTCTGCATGAAAGGAGGACTAGCAGCCGAGCTGCACAGGAGAATGTGAAAAGTGTTCATATGTAGTAAAAACCTGAGAAATCCGTCCGTTTTCGTCATTTGTTATCGAACCGACTTAAAGCCAGATCGTCACATTGGCCGCTCTTCTCTCTGAAACGGTTGTACTTATCGTCTGCAAAGCTATGTTGCGTGCTGCGGTATGTGGAGACACTAAAAGCACCATAGTAAAACACAGATGAAGCTTCTAAGTTGATGTAATAGCCAGTAAGAAGTAGTACAATTCAAGTTTTAGGTATCGTTTATTGACTTTTTAGCTGGCTTTGGTGCCTTTGACATGAGCTAGGACCTTTAGATTCTGCATGAAAGGAGGACTAGCAGCCGAGTTGCACGGGAGAATGTGAAAAGTGTTCATATTTAGTAAAAACCTGAGAAATCCGTCCGTTTTCGTCATTTGTTATCGAATCGACTTAAAGCCAGATCGTCACATTGGCCGCTCTTCTCTCTGAAACGGTTGTACTTATCAATTGCAAAGCTATGTCGCGTGCTGCGGTATGCGGAGACACTAAAAGCACCATAGTAGAACACAGATGAAACTTCTAAGTTGATGTAATAGCCAGTAAGAAGTAGTACAATACAAGTTTTAGTTATCGATTATTGACGTTTTAGCTGGCTTTGTAGCCTTGGACATGAGCTAGGACCTTAAGATTTTGCATGAAAGGAGGACTAGCAGCCGAGTTGCACGGGAGAATGTGAATAGTGTTCATATGTAGTAAAAACCTGAGACATCCGTCCGTTTTCGTCATTTGTTATCGAATCGACTTAAAGCCAGATCGTCACATTGACCGCTCTTCTCTCTGAAACGCTCGTAGATATCGTCTGCAAAGCTATGTCGCGTGCTGCGGTATGCGGAGACACTAAAAGCACCATAGTAGAACACAGATGAAGCTTCTATGTTGATGTAATACAAAGGAAGAAGTAGTACAATTCAAGTTTTAGGTATCGATTAATGACTTTTTAGCTGGCTTTGGTGCCTTGGACATGAGCTAGGACCTTAACATTCTGCATGAAAGGAGGACTAGCAGCCGATTTGCACGAGAGAATGTGAAAAGTCTTCACATGTAGTAAAAACCCGAGAAATCCGTCCGTATTCGTCATTTGTTATCGAATCGACTTAAAGCCAGATCGTCACATTGGCCGCTCTTCTCTCTGAAACGGTTGTACTTATCGACTGCAAAACTATGTCGCATGCTGCGGTATGCGGAGACACTAAAAGCACCATAGTAGAACACAGATGAAGCTTCTAAGTTGATGTAATAGCCAGTAAGACGTAGTACAATTAAAGTTTTAGGTATTCAATATTGAATTTTTAGCTGGCTTTGGTGCCTTGGACATGAGCTAGGACCTTACGATTCTGCATGAAAGGAGGACTAGCATCCGAGTTGCACGGGAGAATGTGAAAAGTGTTCAAATGTAGTAAAAACCTGAGAAATCCGTCCGTTTTCGTCATTTGTTATCGAATCGACTTAAAGCCTGATCGTCACATTGGCCGCTCTTCTCTCTGAAACGGTTGTACTTATCGTCTGCAAAGCTATGTCGCGTGCTGCGGTATGCGGAGACACTAAAAGCACCATAGTAGAACACAGATGAAGCTTCTAAGTTGATGTAATAGCCAGTAAGAAGAAGTACAATTCAAGTTTTAGGTATCGATTATTGACTTTTTAGCTAGCTTTGGTACCTTGCACATGAGCTAGGACCTTAAGATTCTGCACGAACGGAGGATTAGCAGCGGAGTTGCACGGGAGAATGTGAAAAGTGTTCATATGTAGTAAAAACCTGAGAAATCCGTCCGTTTTCGTCATTTGTTATCGAATCAACTTAAAGCTAGATCGTCACATTAGCCGCTCTTCTCTCTGAAACGGTTGTACTTATCGTCTGCAAAGCTATGTCGCGTGCTGCGGTATGCTGAGACACTATGAGCACCATAGTAGAGCACAGATGAAGCTTCTAAGTTGATGTAATTTTCAGTAAGAAGTAGTACAATTCAAGTTTTAGGTATTCAATATTGAATTTTTAGCTGGCTTTGGTGCCTTGGACATGAGCTCTTCTCTCTGAAACGCTCGTACTTATCGTCTGCAAAGCTATGTCGCGTGCTGCGGTATGCGGAGACACTAAAAGCACCATAGCAGAGCACAGATGAAGCTTCTAAGTTGATGTAATACAAAGGAAGAAGTAGTACAATTCAAGTTTTAGGTATCGATTATTGACTTTTTAGCTGGCTTTAGTGACTTGGACATGAGCTAGGGCCTTAACATTCTGCATGAAAGGAGGACTAGCAGCCGATTTGCACGGGAGAATGTGAAAAGTCTTTACATGTAGTAAAAACCCGAGAAATCCGTCCGTATTCGTCATTTGTTATCGAATCGACTTAAAGCCAGATCGTCACATTGGCCGCTCTTCTCTCTGAAACGGTTGTACTTATCGACTGCAAACCTATGTCGCATGCTGCGGTATGCGGAGACACTAAAAGCACCATAGTAGAACACAGATGAAGCTTCTAAGTTGATGTAATAGCCAGTAAGAAGTAGTACAATTCAAGTTTTAGGTATTGAATATTGAATTTTTAGCTGGCTTTGGTGCCTTGGACATGAGCTAGGACCATAATATTCTGCATGAAAGGAGGACTAGCATCCGAGTTGCACGGGAGAATGAGAAAAGTGTTCAAATGTAGTAAAAACCTGAGAAATCCGTCCGTTTGCGTCATTTGTTATCGAATCGACTTAAAGCCTGATCGTCACATTGGCCGCTCTTCTCTCTGAAACGGTTCTACTTATCGTCTGCAAAGCTATGTCACGTGCTGCGGTATGCGGAGACACTAAAATCACCGTAGTAGAACACAGATGAAGCTTCTAAGTTGATGTAATAGTCAGTAAGAAGTAGTACAATTCAAGTTTTAGGTATTGATTATTGACTTTTTAGCTATCTTTGGTGCCTTGCACATGAGCTAGGACCTTAAGAATCTGCATGAACGGAGGATTAGCAGCGGAGTTGCACGGGAGAATGTGAAAAGTGTTCATATGTAGTAAAAACCCGAGAAATCCGTCCGTTTTCGTCATTTGTTATCGAATCAACTTAAAGCTAGATCGTCACATTGGCCGCTCTTCTCTCTGAAACGGTTGTACTTATCGTCTGCAAAGCTATGTCGCGTGCTGCGGTATGCTGAGACACTATGAGCACCATAGTAGAACACAGATGAAGCTTCTAAGTTGATGTAATTTTCAGTAAGAAGTAGTACAATTCAAGTTTTAGGTATTCAATATTGAATTTTTAGCTGGCTTTGGTGCTTTGGACATGAGCTAGGACCTTAATATTCTGCATGAAAGGAGGACTAGCATCCGAGTTGCACGGGAGAATGTGAAAAGTGTTCAAATGTAGTAAAAACCTGAGAAATCCGTCCGTTTTCGTCATTTGTTATTGAATCGACTTAAAGCCAGATCGTCACATTGGCCGCTCTTCTCTCTGAAACGCTTGTACTTATCGTCTGCAAAGGTATGTCGCGTGCTGCGGTATCCGTCCGTTTTCGTCATTTGTTATCGAATCGACTTAAAGCCAGATCGTCTCATTGGCCGCTCTTCTCTCTGAAACGGTTGTACTTATCGTCTGCAAAGCTATGTCGCGTGCTGCGGTATGCGGAGACACAATAATCACCATAGTAGAACACAGATGAAGCTTCTAAGTTGATGTAATAGCCAGTAAGAAGTAGTACAATTCAAGTTTTAGGTATCGATTATTGACTTTTTAGCTGGCATTGGTGCTTTGGACATGAGCTAAGACCTTAACATTCTGCATGAAAGGAGGACTAGCAGCCGATTTGCACGGGAGAATGTGAAAAGTCTTCACATGTAGTAAAAACCCGAGAAATCCGTCCGTTTTCGTCATTTGTTATCGAATCGACTTAAAGCCAGATCGTCACATTGGCCGCTCTTCTCGCTGAAACGGTTGTACTTTTCGATTGCAAAGCTATGTCGCGTGCTGCGGTATGCGGAGACACTAAAAGCACCATAGTAGAACACAGATGAAGCTTCTAAGTTGATGTAATAGAAAGTAAGAAGTAGTACAATTCAAGTTTTAGGTATTCAATATTGAATTTTTAGCTGGCTTTGGTGCCTTGGACATGAGCTAGGACCTTAAGATTCTGCATGAAAGGAGGAGTAGCAGCCCTGTTGCACGGGAGAATGTGAAAAGTGTTCATATGTAGTAAAAACCTGAGAAATCGGTCCGTTTTCGTCATTTGTTATCGAATCGACTTAAAGCCAGATCGTCACATTGGCCGCTCTTCTCTCTGAAACGGTTGTACTTATCGTCTGCAATGCTATGTCGCGTGCTGCGGTATGCTGAGACACTATGAGCACCATAGTAGGACACAGATGAAGCTTCTAAGTTGATGTAATAGCCAGTAAGAAGTAGTAAAATTCAAGTTTTAGGTATCGATTATTGACTTATTAGCTGGCTTTGGAGCCTTGGACATGAGCTAGGACCTTAACATTCTGCATGAAAGGAGGACTAGCAGCCGATTTGCACGGGAGAATGTGAAAAGTCTTCACATGTAGTAAAAAACCGAGAAATCCGTCCGTATTCGTCATTTGTTATCGAATCGACTTAAAGCCAGATCGTCACATTGGCCGCTCTTCTCTCTGAAACGGTTGTACTTATCGACTGCAAAACTATGTCGCGTGCTGCGGTATGCGGAGACACTAAAAGCACCATAGTAGAACACAGATGTAGCTTCTAAGTTGATGTAATAGCCAGTAAGAAGTAGTACAATTCAAGTTTTAGGTATTGAATATTGAATTTTTAGCTGGCTTTGGTGCCTTGGACATGAGCTAGGACCTTAAGATTCTGCATGAAAGGAGGACTAGCATCCGAGTTGCACGGGAGAATGTGAAAAGTGTTCAAATGTAGTAAAAACCTGAGAAATCCGCCCGTTTTCGTCATTTGTTATCGAATCGACTTAAAGCTAGATCGTCACATTGGCCGCTCTTCTCTCTGAAACGGTTGTACTTATCGTCTGCAAAGCTATGTCGCGTGCTGCGGTATGCTGAGACACTATGAGCACCATAGTAGAACACAGATGAAGCTTCTAAGTTGATGTAATTTCCAGTAAGAAGTAGTACAATTCAAGTTTTAGGTATTCAATATTGAATTTGTAGCTGGCTTTGGTGCTTTGGACATGAGCTAGGACCTTAATATTCTGCATGAGAGGAGGACTAGCAGCCGATTTGCACGGGAGAATGTGAAAAGTCTTAACATGTAGTAAAAACCCGAGAAGTCCGTCCGTTTTCGTCATTTGTTATCGAATCGACTTAAAGCCAGATCGTAACATTGGCCGCACTTCTCTCTGAAACGTTTGTACTTATCGATTGCAAAGCTATGTCGCGTGCTGCGGTATGCGGAGACACTAAAAGCACCATAGTAGAACACAGATGTAGCTTCTAAGTTGATGTAATAGTCAGTAAGAAGTAGTACAATTCAAATTTTAGGTATTCAATATTGAATTTTTAGCTGGCTTTGGTGCCTTGGACATGAGCTAGGACCTTAATATTCTGCATGAAAGGAGGACTAGCAGCCCTGTTGCACGGGAGAATGTGAAAAGTGTTCATATGTAGTAAAAACCTGAGAAATCGGTCCGTTTTCGTCATTTGTTATCGAATCTACTTAAAGCCAGATCGTCACATTGGCCGCTCTTCTCTCTGAAACGGTTGTACTTATCGTCTGCAAAGCTATGTCGCGTTCTGCGGTATGCTGAGACACTATGAGCACCATAGTATAACACAGATGAAGCTTCTAAGTTGATGTAATTTCCAGTAAGAAGTAGAACAATTCAAGTTTTAGGTATTCAATATTGAATTTTTAGCTGGCTTTGGTGCTTTGGACATAAGCTAGGACCTTAATATTCTGCATGAAAGGAGGACTAGCATCGTGTTGCACGGGAGAATGTGAAAAGTGTTCAAATGTAGTAAGAACCTGAGAAATCCGTCCGTTTTCGTCATTTGTTATCGAATCGACTTAAAGCCAGATCGTCACATTGGCCGCTCTTCTCCCTGAACGGTTGTACTTATCGTCTGCAATGCTATGTCGCGTGCTGCGGTATGCTGAGACACTATGAGCACCATAGTAGGACACAGATGAAGCTTCTAAGTTGATGTAATAGCCAGTAAGAAGTAGTAAAATTCAAGTTTTAGGTATCGATTATTGACTTTTTAGCTGGCTTTGGTGCCTTGGACATGAGCTAGGACCTTAACATTCTGCATGAAAGGAGGACTAGCAGCCGATTTGCACGGGAGAATGTGAAAAGTCTTCACATGTAGTAAAAACCCGAGAAATCCGTACGTATTCGTCATTTGTTATCGAATCGACTTAAAGCCAGATCGTCACATTGGCCGCTCTTCTCTCTGAAACGGTTGTACTTATCGACTGCAAAACTATTGCGTGCTGCGGTATGCGGAGACACTAAAAGCACCATAGTAGAACACAGATGAAGCTTCCAAGTTGATGTAATTGCCAGTAAGAAGTAGTACAATTCAAGTTTTAGGTATTGAATATTGAATTTTTAGCTGGCTTTGGTGCCTTGGACATGAGCTAGGACCTTAATATTCTGCATGAAAGGAGGACTAGCAGCCGAGTTGCACGGGAGAATGTGAAAAGTGTTCAAATGTAGTAAAAACCTGAGAAATCCGTCCGTTTTCGTCATTTGTTATCGAATCGACTTAAAGCTAGATCGTCACATTGGCCGCTCTTCTCTCTGAAACGGTTGTACTTATCGTCTGCAAAGCTATGTCGCGTGCTGCGGTATGCTGAGACACTATGAGCACCATAGTACAACACAGATGAAGCTTCTAAGTTGATGTAATTTCCAGTAAGAAGTAGTACAATTCAAGTTTTAGGTATTCAATATTGAATTTTTAGCTGGCTTTGGTGCTTTGGACATGAGCTAGGACCTTAATATTCTGCATGAAAGGAGGACTAGCATCCGAGTTGCACGGGAGAATGTGAAAAGTGTTCAAATGTAGTAAAAACCTGAGAAATCCGTCCGTTTTCGTCATTTGTTATTGAATCGACTTAAAGCCAGATCGTCTCATTGGCCGCTCTTCTCTCTGAAACGGTTGTACTTATCGTCTGCAAAGCTATGTCGCGTGCTGCGGTATGCGGAGACACAATAATCACCATAGTAGAACACAGATGAAGCTTCTAAGTTGATGTAATAGCCAGTAAGAAGTAGTACAATTCAAGTTTTAGGTATCGATTATTGACTTTTTAGCTGGCATTGGTGCTTTGGACATGAGCTAAGACCTTAACATTCTGCATGAAAGGAGGACTAGCAGCCGATTTGCACGGGAGAATGTGAAAAGTCTTAACATGTAGTAAAAACCCGAGAAATCCGTCCGTTTTCGTCATTTGTTATCGAATCGACTTAAAGCCAGATCGTCACATTGGCCGCTCTTCTCTCTGAAACGGTTGTACTTTTCGATTGCAAAGCTATGTCGCGTGCTGCGGTATGCGGAGACACTAAAAGCACCATAGTAGAACACAGATGAAGCTTCTAAGTTGATGTAATAGAAAGTAAGAAGTAGTACAATTCAAGTTTTAGGTATTCAATATTGAATTTTTAGCTGGCTTTGGTGCCTTGGACATGAGCTAGGACCTTAAGATTCTGCATGAAAGGAGGAGTAGCAGCCCTGTTGCACGGGAGAATGTGAAAAGTGTTCATATGTAGTAAAAACCTGAGAAATCGGTCCATTTTCGTCATTTGTTATCGAATCGACTTAAAGCCAGATCGTCACATTGGCCGCTCTTCTCTCTGAAACGGTTGTACTTATCGTCTGCAATGCTATGTCGCGTGCTGCGGTATGCTGAGACACTATGAGCACCATAGTAGGACACAGATGAAGCTTCTAAGTTGATGTAATAGCCAGTAAGAAGTAGTAAAATTCAAGTTTTAGGTATCGATTATTGACTTATTAGCTGGCTTTGGTGCCTTGGACATGAGCTAGGACGTTAAGATTCTGCATGAAAGGAGGACTAGCAGCCGATTTGCACGGGAGAATGTGAAAAGTCTTCACATGTAGTAAAAACCCGAGAAATCCGTCCGTATTCGTCATTTGTTATCGAATCGACTTAAAGCCAGATCGTCACATTGGCCGCTCTTCTCTCTGAAACGGTTGTACTTATCGACTGCAAAACTATGTCGCGTGCTGCGGTATGCGGAGACACTAAAAGCACCATAGTAGAACACAGATGAAGCTTCTAAGTTGATGTAATAGCCAGTAAGAAGTAGTACAATTCAAGTTTTAGGTATTGAATATTGAATTTATAGCTGGCTTTGGTGCCTTGGACATGAGCTAGGACCTTAAGATTCTGCATGAAAGGAGGCCTAGCATCCGAGTTGCACGGGAGAATGTGAAAAGTGTTCAAATGTAGTAAAAACCTGAGAAATCCGTCCGTTTTCGTCATTTGTTATCGAATCGACTTAAAGCTAGATCGTCACATTGGCCGCTCTTCTCTCTGAAACGGTTGTACTTATCGTCTGCAAAGCTATGTCGCGTGCTGCGGTATGCTGAGACACTATGAGCACCATAGTAGAACACAGATGAAGCTTCTAAGTTGATGTAATTTCCAGTAAGAAGTAGTACAATTCAAGTTTTAGGTATTCAATATTGAATTTTTAGCTGGCTTTGGTGCTTTGGACATGAGCTAGGACCTTAATATTCTGCATGAGAGGAGGACTAGCAGCCGATTTGCACGGGAGAATGTGAAAAGTCTTAACATGTAGTAAAAACCCGAGAAGTCCGTCCGTTTTCGTCATTTGTTATCGAATCGACTTAAAGCCAGATCGTAACATTGGCCGCACTTCTCTCTGAAACGTTTGTACTTATCGATTGCAAAGCTATGTCGCGTGCTGCGGTATGCGGAGACACTAAAAGCACCATCGTAGAACACAGATGTAGCTTCTAAGTTGATGTAATAGTCAGTAAGAAGTAGTACAATTCAAATTTTAGGTATTCAATATTGAATTTTTAGCTGGCTTTGGTGCCTTGGACATGAGCTAGGACCTTAATATTCTGCATGAAAGGAGGACTAGCAGCCCTGTTGCACGGGAGAATGTGAAAAGTGTTCATATGTAGTAAAAACCTGAGAAATCGGTCCGTTTTCGTCATTTGTTATCGAATCTACTTAAAGCCAGATCGTCACATTGGCCGCTCTTCTCTCTGAAACGGTTGTACTTATCGTCTGCAAAGCTATGTCGCGTTCTGCGGTATGCTGAGACACTATGAGCACCATAGTATAACACAGATGAAGCTTCTAAGTTGATGTAATTTCCAGTAAGAAGTAGAACAATTCAAGTTTTAGGTATTCAATATTGAATTTTTAGCTGGCTTTGGTGCTTTGGACATAAGCTAGGACCTTAATATTCTGCATGAAAGGAGGACTAGCATCGTGTTGCACGGGAGAATGTGAAAAGTGTTCAAATGTAGTAAGAACCTGAGAAATCCGTCCGTTTTCGTCATTTGTTATCGAATCGACTTAAAGCCAGATCGTCACATTGGCCGCTCTTCTCCCTGAACGGTTGTACTTATCGTCTGCAATGCTATGTCGCGTGCTGCGGTATGCTGAGACACTATGAGCACCATAGTAGGACACAGATGAAGCTTCTAAGTTGATGTAATAGCCAGTAAGAAGTAGTAAAATTCAAGTTTTAGGTATCGATTATTGACTTTTTAGCTGGCTTTGGTGCCTTGGACATGAGCTAGGACCTTAACATTCTGCATGAAAGGAGGACTAGCAGCCGATTTGCACGGGAGAATGTGAAAAGTCTTCACATGTAGTAAAAACCCGAGAAATCCGTACGTATTCGTCATTTGTTATCGAATCGACTTAAAGCCAGATCGTCACATTGGCCGCTCTTCTCTCTGAAACGGTTGTACTTATCGACTGCAAAACTATTGCGTGCTGCGGTATGCGGAGACACTAAAAGCACCATAGTAGAACACAGATGAAGCTTCCAAGTTGATGTAATTGCCAGTAAGAAGTAGTACAATTCAAGTTTTAGGTATTGAATATTGAATTTTTAGCTGGCTTTGGTGCCTTGGACATGAGCTAGGACCTTAATATTCTGCATGAAAGGAGGACTAGCAGCCGAGTTGCACGGGAGAATGTGAAAAGTGTTCAAATGTAGTAAAAACCTGAGAAATCCGTCCGTTTTCGTCATTTGTTATCGAATCGACTTAAAGCTAGATCGTCACATTGGCCGCTCTTCTCTCTGAAACGGTTGTACTTATCGATTGCAAAGCTATGTCGCGTGCTGCGGTATGCTGAGACACTATGAGCACCATAGTACAACACAGATGAAGCTTCTAAGTTGATGTAATTTCCAGTAAGAAGTAGTACAATTCAAGTTTTAGGTATTCAATATTGAATTTTTAGCTGGCTTTGGTGCTTTGGACATGAGCTAGGACCTTAATATTCTGCATGAAAGGAGGACTAGCATCCGAGTTGCACGGGAGAATGTGAAAAGTGTTCAAATGTAGTAAAAACCTGAGAAATCCGTCCGTTTTCGTCATTTGTTATTGAATCGACTTAAAGCCAGATCGTCTCATTGGCCGCTCTTCTCTCTGAAACGGTTGTACTTATCGTCTGCAAAGCTATGTCGCGTGCTGCGGTATGCGGAGACACAACAATCACCATAGTAGAACACAGATGAAGCTTCTAAGTTGATGTAATAGCCAGTAAGAAGTAGTACAATTCAAGTTTTAGGTATCGATTATTGACTTTTTAGCTGGCATTGGTGCTTTGGACATGAGCTAAGACCTTAACATTCTGCATGAAAGGAGGACTAGCAGCCGATTTGCACGGGAGAATGTGAAAAGTCTTAACATGTAGTAAAAACCCGAGAAATCCGTCCGTTTTCGTCATTTGTTATCGAATCGACTTAAAGCCAGATCGTCACATTGGCCGCTCTTCTCTCTGAAACGGTTGTACTTTTCGATTGCAAAGCTATGTCGCGTGCTGCGGTATGCGGAGACACTAAAAGCACCATAGTAGAACATAGATGAAGCTTCTAAGTTGATGTAATAGAAAGTAAGAAGTAGTACAATTCAAGTTTTAGGTATTCAATATTGAATTTTTAGCTGGCTTTGGTGCCTTGGACATGAGCTAGGACCTTAAGATTCTGCATGAAAGGAGGAGTAGCAGCCCTGTTGCACGGGAGAATGTGAAAAGTGTTCATATGTAGTAAAAACCTGAGAAATCGGTCCATTTTCGTCATTTGTTATCGAATCGACTTAAAGCCAGATCGTCACATTGGCCGCTCTTCTCTCTGAAACGGTTGTACTTATCGTCTGCAATGCTATGTCGCGTGCTGCGGTATGCTGAGACACTATGAGCACCATAGTAGGACACAGATGAAGCTTCTAAGTTGATGTAATAGCCAGTAAGAAGTAGTAAAATTCAAGTTTTAGGTATCGATTATTGACTTATTAGCTGGCTTTGGTGCCTTGGACATGAGCTAGGACGTTAAGATTCTGCATGAAAGGAGGACTAGCAGCCGATTTGCACGGGAGAATGTGAAAAGTCTTCACATGTAGTAAAAACCCGAGAAATCCGTCCGTATTCGTCATTTGTTATCGAATCGACTTAAAGCCAGATCGTCACATTGGCCGCTCTTCTCTCTGAAACGGTTGTACTTATCGACTGCAAAACTATGTCGCGTGCTGCGGTATGCGGAGACACTAAAAGCACCATAGTAGAACACAGATGAAGCTTCTAAGTTGATGTAATAGCCAGTAAGAAGTAGTACAATTCAAGTTTTAGGTATTGAATATTGAATTTATAGCTGGCTTTGGTGCCTTGGACATGAGCTAGGACCTTAAGATTCTGCATGAAAGGAGGCCTAGCATCCGAGTTGCACGGGAGAATGTGAAAAGTGTTCAAATGTAGTAAAAACCTGAGAAATCCGTCCGTTTTCGTCATTTGTTATCGAATCGACTTAAAGCTAGATCGTCACATTGGCCGCTCTTCTCTCTGAAACGGTTGTACTTATCGTCTGCAAAGCTATGTCGCGTGCTGCGGTATGCTGAGACACTATGAGCACCATAGTAGAACACAGATGAAGCTTCTAAGTTGATGTAATTTCCAGTAAGAAGTAGTACAATTCAAGTTTTAGGTATTCAATATTGAATTTTTAGCTGGCTTTGGTGCTTTGGACATGAGCTAGGACCTTAATATTCTGCATGAGAGGAGGACTAGCAGCCGATTTGCACGGGAGAATGTGAAAAGTCTTAACATGTAGTAAAAACCCGAGAAGTCCGTCCGTTTTCGTCATTTGTTATCGAATCGACTTAAAGCCAGATCGTAACATTGGCCGCACTTCTCTCTGAAACGTTTGTACTTATCGATTGCAAAGCTATGTCGCGTGCTGCGGTATGCGGAGACACTAAAAGCACCATCGTAGAACACAGATGTAGCTTCTAAGTTGATGTAATAGTCAGTAAGAAGTAGTACAATTCAAATTTTAGGTATTCAATATTGAATTTTTAGCTGGCTTTGGTGCCTTGGACATGAGCTAGGACCTTAATATTCTGCATGAAAGGAGGACTAGCAGCCCTGTTGCACGGGAGAATGTGAAAAGTGTTCATATGTAGTAAAAACCTGAGAAATCGGTCCGTTTTCGTCATTTGTTATCGAATCTACTTAAAGCCAGATCGTCACAATGGCCGCTCTTCTCTCTGAAACGGTTGTACTTATCGTCTGCAAAGCTATGTCGCGTTCTGCGGTATGCTGAGACACTATGAGCACCATAGTATAACACAGATGAAGCTTCTAAGTTGATGTAATTTCCAGTAAGAAGTAGTACAATTCAAGTTTTAGGTATTCAATATTGAATTTTTAGCTGGCTTTGGTGCTTTGGACATAAGCTAGGACCTTAATATTCTGCATGAAAGGAGGACTAGCATCGTGTTGCACGGGAGAATGTGAAAAGTGTTCAAATGTAGTAAAAACCTGAGAAATCCGTCCGTTTTCGTCATTTGTTATCGAATCGACTTAAAGCCAGATCGTCACATTGGCCGCTCTTCTCTCTGAAACGGTTGTACTTATCGTCTGCAATGCTATGTCGCGTGCTGCGGTATGCTGAGACACTATGAGCACCATAGTAGGACACAGATGAAGCTTCTAAGTTGATGTAATAGCCAGTAAGAAGTAGTAAAATTCAAGTTTTAGGTATCGATTATTGACTTTTTAGCTGGCTTTGGTGCCTTGGACATGAGCTAGGACCTTAACATTCTGCATGAAAGGAGGACTAGCAGCCGATTTGCACGGGAGAATGTGAAAAGTCTTCACATGTAGTAAAAACCCGAGAAATCCGTACGTATTCGTCATTTGTTATCGAATCGACTTAAAGCCAGATCGTCACATTGGCCGCTCTTCTCTCTGAAACGGTTGTACTTATCGACTGCAAAACTATTGCGTGCTGCGGTATGCGGAGACACTAAAAGCACCATAGTAGAACACAGATGAAGCTTCCAAGTTGATGTAATTGCCAGTAAGAAGTAGTACAATTCAAGTTTTAGGTATTGAATATTGAATTTTTAGCTGGCTTTGGTGCCTTGGACATGAGCTAGGACCTTAATATTCTGCATGAAAGGAGGACTAGCAGCCCTGTTGCACGGGAGAATGTGAAAAGTGTTCAAATGTAGTAAAAACCTGAGAAATCCGTCCGTTTTCGTCATTTGTTATCGAATCGACTTAAAGCTAGATCGTCACATTGGCCGCTCTTCTCTCTGAAACGGTTGTACTTATCGTCTGCAAAGCTATGTCGCGTGCTGCGGTATGCTGAGACACTATGAGCACCATAGTACAACACAGATGAAGCTTCTAAGTTGATGTAATTTCCAGTAAGAAGTAGTACAATTCAAGTTTTAGGTATTCAATATTGAATTTTTAGCTGGCTTTGGTGCTTTGGACATGAGCTAGGACCTTAATATTCTGCATGAAAGGAGGACTAGCATCCGAGTTGCACGGGAGAATGTGAAATGTGTTCAAATGTAGTAAAAACCTGAGAAATCCGTCCGTTTTCGTCATTTGTTATTGAATCGACTTAAAGCCAGATCGTCACATTGGCCGCTCTTCTCTCTGAAACACTTGTACTTATCGTCTGCAAAGCTATGTCGCGTGCTGCGGTATGCTGAGACACTAAAAGCACCATAGTAGAACACAGATGAAGCTTCTAAGTTGATGTAATAGAAAGGAAGAAGTAGTACAATTCAAGTTTTAGGTATCAATTACTGACTTTTTAGCTGACTTTCGTGCCTTGGACATGAGCTAGGACCTTAACATTCTGCATGAAAGGAGGACTAGCAGCCGATTTGCACGGGAGAATGTGAAACGTTTTCACATGTAGTAAAAACCCGAGAAATCCGTCCGTTTTCGTCATTTGTTATCGAATCGACTTAAAGCCAGATCGTCTCATTGGCCGCTCTTCTCTCTGAAACGGTTGTACTTATCGTCTGCAAAGCTATGTCGCGTGCTGCGGTATGCGGAGACACAATAATCACCATAGTAGAACACAGATGAAGCTTCTAAGTTGATGTAATAGCCAGTAAGAAGTAGTACAATTCAAGTTTTAGGTATCGATTATTGACTTTTTAGCTGGCATTGGTGCTTTGGACATGAGCTAAGACCTTAACATTCTGCATGAAAGGAGGACTAGCAGCCGATTTGCACGGGAGAATGTGAAAAGTCTTCACATGTAGTAAAAACCCGAGAAATCCGTCCGTTTTCGTCATTTGTTATCGAATCGACTTAAAGCCAGATCGTCACATTGGCCGCTCTTCTCTCTGAAACGGGTATACTTATCCATTGCAAAGCTATGTCGCGTGCTCCGGTATGCGGAGACACTAAAAGCACCATAGTAGAACACAGATGAAGCTTCTAAGTTGATGTAATAGCCAGAAAGAAGTAGTACAATTCTAGTTTTAGGTATTCAATATTGAATTTTTAGCTGGCTTTGGTGACTTGGACATGAGCTAGGACCTTAAGATTCTGCATGAAAGGAGGACTAGCAGCCCTGTTGCACGGGAGAATGTGAAAAATGTTCATATGTAGTAAAAACCTGAGAAATCTGTCCGTTTTCGTCATTTGTTACCGAATCGACTTAAAGCCAGATCGTCACATTGGCCGGTCTTCTCTCTGAAACACTTGTACTTATCGTCTGCAAAGCTATGTCGCGTGCTGTGGTATGCGGAGACACTCAAAGCACCATAGTAGAACACAGATGAAGCTTCTAAGTCGATGTAATAGCCAGTAAGAAGTAGTACAATTCAAGTTTTAGGTATCGATTATTGACTTTTTTGCTGGCTTTGGTGCCTTGGACATGAGCTAGGACCTTAACGTTCTGCATGAAAGGAGGACTAGCAGCCGATTTGCACGGGAGAATGTGAAAAGTCTTCACATGTAGTAAAAACCCGAGAAATCCGTCCGTTTTCGTCATTTGTTATCGAATCGACTTAAAGCCAGATCGTCACATTGGCCGCTTTTCTCTCTGAAACGGTGGTACTTATCGTCTGCAAAGCTATGTCGCGTGCTGCGGTATGCTGAGACACTAAAAGCACCATAGTAGAACACAGATCAAGCTTCTAAGTTGATGTAATAGCCAGTAAGAAGTAGTACAATTCAAGTTTTAGGTATTCAATATTGAATTTTTAGCTGGCTTTGGTGCCTTGGACATGAGCTAGGACCTTAAGATTCTGCATGAAAGGAGGATTAGCAGCGGAGTTGCACGGGAGAATATGAAAAGTGTTCATATGTAGTAATAACCTGAGGAATCCGTCCGTTTTCGTCATTTGTTATCGAATCGACTTAAAGCCAGATCGTCACATTGGCCGCTCTTATCTCTGAAACGCTTGTACTTATCGTCTGCAAAGCTATATCGCGTGCTGCGGTATGCGGAGACACTAAAAGCACCATAGTAGAACACAGATGAAGCTGCTAAGTTGATGTAATAGCCAGTAAGAAGTAGTACAATTCAAGTTTTAGGTATCGATTATTGACTTCTTAGCTGGCTTTGGTGCCTTGGACATGAGCTACGACCTTAAGATTCTGCATGAAAGGAGGTCTAGCAGCCGAGGTGAACGGGAGAATGTGAAAAGTGTTCATATGTAGTAAAAACCTGAGAAATCCGTCCGTTTTCGTCATTTGTTATCGAATCGATTTCAAGCCAGATCGTCACATTGGCCGCTCTTCTCTCTGAAAAATTTGTACATATCGTCAGCAAAGCTATGTCGCGTGCTGCGGTATGCGGAAACACTAAAAGCACCATAGTAGAACACAGATGAAGCTTCTAAGTTGATGTAATAGCCAGTAAGAAGTAGTACAGTTCAAGTTTTAGGTATCGATTATTGACTTTTTAGCTGGCTTTGGTGCCTTGGACATGAGCTAGGACCTTAAGATTCTGCATTAAAGGAGGATTAGCAGCGGAGTTGCACGGGAGAATGTGAAAAGTGTTCATATGTAGTAAAAACCTGTGACATCCGTCCGTTTTCGTCATTTGTTATCGAATCGACTTAAAGCCAGATCGTCACATTGGCCGCTCTTCTCTCTGAAACGGTTGTACTTATCGTCTGCAAAGCTATGTCGCGTGCTGCGGTATGCGGAGACACTAAAAGCACCATAGTAGAACACAGATGAAGCTTCTATGTTGATGTAATAGCCAGTAAGATATAGTACAATTCAAGATTTAGGTATCGATTATTGACTTTTTAGCTGGCATTGGTGCCTTGGACATGAGCTAGGACCTAAAGATTCTGCATGAAAGGAGGACTAGCAGCCGTGTTGCACGGGAGAATGTGAAAAGTGTTCATATGTAGTAAAAACCTGAGAAATCGGTCCGTTTTCGTCATTTGTTATCGAATCGACTTAAAGCCAGATCGTCACATTGGCCGCTCCTCTCTCTGAAACGGTTGTACTTATCGTCTGCAAAGCTATGTCGCGTGCTGCGGTATGCGGAGACACTAAAATCAACATAGTAGAACACAGATGAAGCTTCTAAGTTGATGTAATAGCCAGTAAGAAGTAGTACAATTCAAGTTTTAGGTATCGATTATTGACTTTTTAGCTATCTTTGGTGCCTTGGACATGAGCTAGGACCTTAAGATTCTGCATGAACGGAGGATTAGCAGCGGAGTTGCACGGGAGAATGTGAAAGGTGTTCATATGTAGTAAAAACCTGAGACACCCGTCCGTTTTCGTCATTTGTTATCGAATCGACTTAAAGCCAGATCGTCACATTGGCCGCTCTTCTCTCTGAAACGGTGGTACTTATCGTCTGCAAAGCTATGACGCGTGCTGCGGTATGCTGAGACACTAAAAGCACCATAGTAGAACACAGATCAAGCTTCTAAGTTGATGTAATAGCCAGTAAGAAGTAGTACAATTCAAGTTTTAGGTATTGAATATTGAATTTTTAGCTTGCTTTGGTGCCTTGGACATGAGCTAGGACCTTAGTATTCTGCATGAAAGGAGGACTAGCAGCCGAGTTGCACGGGAGAATGTGAAAAGTCTTCAAATGTAGTAAAAACCTGAGAAATACGTCCGTTTTCGTCATTTGTTATCGAATCGACTTAAAGCCAGATCGTCACATTGGCCGCTCTTCTCTCTGAAACGGTTGTACTTATCGATTGCAAAGCTATGTCGCGTGCTGCGGTATGCGGAGACACTAAAAGCACCATAGTAGAACACAGATGAAGCTTCTAAGTTGATGTAATAGCCAGTAAGAGGTAGTACAATTCAAGTTTTAGGTATTCAATATTGAATTTTTAGCTGGCTTTGGTGCTTGGACATGAGCTAGGACGTTAAGATTCTGCATGAAAGGAGGACTAGCAGCCGAGTTGCCCAGGAGAATGTGAAAAGTGTTCATATGTAAAAAAATACCTGAGATATCCGTCCGTTTTCGTCATTTGTTATCGAATCGACTTAAAGCCAGATCGTCACATTGGCCGCTCTTCTCTCTGAAACGGTTGTACATATCGTCTGCAAAGCTATGTCGCGTGCTGCGGTATGCGGAGACAGTAAAAGCACCATAGTAGAACACAGATGAAGCTTCTAAGTTGATGTAATAGCCAGTAAGATATAGTACAATTCAAGTTTTAGGTATCGATTATTTACTTTTTAGCTGGCTTTGGTGACTTGGACTTGAGCTAGGACCTTAACATACTGCATAAAAGGAGGACGAGCAGCCGAGATGCACGGGAGAATGTGAAAAGTGTTCATATGTAGTAAAAACCTGAGAAATCGGTCCGTTTTCGTCTTTTGTTATCGAACCGACTTAAAGCCAGATCGTCACATTGGCCGCTCATCTCTCTGAAACGGTTGTACTTATCGTCTACAAAGCAATGTCGCGTGCTGCGGTGTGCGGAGACACTAAAATCACCGTAGTAGAACACAGATGAGGCTTCTAAGTTGATGCAATATCCAGTAAGAAGTAGTAAGATTAAAGTTTTAGGTATCGATTATTGACTTTTTAGCTGGCTTTGGTGCCTTGGACACGAGCTAGGACCTTAACATTCTGCATGAAAGGAGGACTAGCAGCCGATTTGCACGGGAGAATGTGAAAAGTGTTCATATGTAGTTATAACCTGAGAAATCCGTCCGTTTTCCTTATTTGTTATCGAATCGACATAAAGCCAGATCGTCACATTAGCCGCACTTCTGTCTGAAACGGTTACATTTATCGTCTGCAAAGCTATATCTCGTGCTGCGGTATGCGGAGACACTAAAAGCACCATCGTAGAACACAGATGAAGCTTCTAAGTTGATGTAATAGCCAGTAAGAAGTAGTACAATTCAAGTTTATGGTATCGATTATTGACTTTTTAGCTGGCTTTGGTGCCTTGGACATGAGCTAGGTCCTTAAGATTCTGCATGAAAGGAGGATTAGCAGCGGAGTTGGACGGGAGAATATGAAAAGTGTTCATATGTGGTAAAAACCTAGACATCCGTCCGTTTTCGTCATTTGATATCGAATCGACTTAAAGCCAGATCGTCACATTGGCCGCTCTTCTCTCTGAAACGGTTGTACTTATCGTCTGCAAAGCTATGTCGCGTGCTGCGGTATGCTGATACACTAAAAGCACCATAGTAGAACACAGATGAAGCTTCTAAGTTGATGTAATAGCCAGTAAGAAGTAGTAAAATTCGAGTTTTAGTTATTGAATATTGAATTTTTTGCTGGATTTTGTGCCTTGGACCTGAGCTAGGACCTTAATATTCAGCATGAAAGGAGGACTAGCAGCCGAGTTGCACGGGAGAATGTGAAAAGTTTTCAAATGTAGTAAAAACCTGAGAAATCCGTCCGTTTTCGTCATTTGTTATCGAATCGACTTAAAGCCAGATCGTCACATTGGCCGCTCTTCTCTCTGAAACACTTGTACTTATCGTCTGCAAAGCTATGTCGCGTGCTGCGGTATGCTGAGACACTAAAAGCACCATATTAGAACACAGATCAAGCTTCTAAGTTGATGTAATAGCCAGTAAGAAGTAATACAATTCGAGTTTTAGGTATTGAATATTGAATTTTTAGCTGGATTTTGTGCCTTGGACATTAACCGGGAACTTAAGACCTTGCATGAAGGAGGACTAGCAGCCGAGTTGCACTGGAGAATGTGAAAAGTGTTCATATGTAGTAAAAACCCGAGAAATCCTTCCATTTTCGTCATTTGTTATCGAATCGACTTAAAGCCAGATCGTCACATTGGCCGCTCTTCTCTCTGAAACGGTTGTACTTATCGATTGCAATGCTATGTCGCGTGCTGCGATATGCGGAGACACTAAAAGCACCATAGTAGAACACAGATGAAGCTTCTAAGTTGATGTAATAGCCAGTAAAAAGTAGTACAATTCAAGTTTTACCTATCGGTTATTGACATATTACCCTTCTTTGGTGCCTTGGACACGAGCTAGGAACTTAAGATTTTGCATGAAGGAGGACTAGCAGCCGAGTTGCACGGGGGAATGTGAAAAGTCTTCAAATGTAGTAAAAACCCGAGAAATCCTACCATTTCCGTCATTTGTTATCGAATCGACTTAAAGCCAGATCGTCACATTTTCCGATCTTCTCTCTGAAACGCTTGTACTTTTCGTCTGCAAAGCTATGTCGCGTGCTGCGGTATGCGGAGACACTAAAAGCACCGTAGTAGAACACAGATGAAGCTTCTAAGTTGATGTAATACCAAGTAAGACGTAGTACAATTCAAGTTTTAGGTATCGATTATTGATCTTTAGCAGGCTTTGGTGCTTTGGACATGAGCTAGGACCTTAACATTCAGCATGAAAGAAGGACTAGCAGCCGAGTTGCACGGGAGAATGTGCAAAGTGTTCATATGTAGTAAAAACCTGAGAAATCGGTCCGTTTTCGTCATTTGTTATCGAATCGCCTTAAAGCCAGATCGCCACATTGGCCGCTCTTCTCTCTGAAACGGTTGTACTTATCGATTGCAAAGCTATGTCGCGTGCTGTGGTATGCGGAGACTCTAAAAGCACCATAGTAGAACACAGATGGAGCTTCTAAGTTGATGTTATAGCCAGTAAGAAGTAGTACAATTCAAGTTTTAGGTATCGATTATTGACGTTTTAGCTGGCTTTGGTGCCTTGGACATAAGCTAGGACCTTATGATTCTGCATGAAAGGAGGACTAGCAGCCGAATTGCACGGGAGAATGAGAAAAGTGTTCATATGTAGTAAAAACCTGAGAAATCCGTCCGTTTTCGTCATTTGTTATCGAATCGACTTAAAGCCAGATCGTCACATTGGCCGCTCTCCTCTCTGAATCGGTTGTACATATCGTCTGCAAAGCTATGTCGCGTGCTGCGGTAAGCTGAGACACTAAAAGCACCATAGTAGAACACAGATCAAGCTTCTAAGTTGATGTAATAGCCAGTAAGAAGTGGTACAATTCAAGTTTTAGGTATTGAATATTGATCTTTAGCTGGCTTTGGTGCCTTGGACAAGAGCTAGGACCTTAAGATTCAGCACGAAAGGAGGACTAGCATCCGAGTTGCACGGGAGAAAGTGTAAAGTGTTCATATGTAGTAAAAACCTGAGAAATCCGTCAGTTTTCGTCATTTGTTATCGAATCGACTTAAAGCCAGATCGTCACATTGGCCGCTCTTCTCTCTGAAACGGTTGTACTTATCGTCTGCAGAACTATGTCGCCTGCTGCGGTATGCGGAGAAACTAAAAGCACCGTAGTAGAACACAGATGAAGCTTCTAAGTTGATGTAATAGCCAGTAAGAAGTAGTACAATTCAAGTTTTAGGTATCGATTATTGACTTTTTAGCTGGCTTTGGTGCCTTGGACATGAGCTAGGACCTTATGATTCTGCATGAAAGGAGGAATAGCAGCCGAGTTGCACGGGAGAATGAGAAAAGTGTTCATATGTAGTAAAAACCTGAGAAATCCGTCCGCTTTCGTCATTTGTTATCGAATCGACTTAAAGCAAGATCGTCACATTGGCCGCTCTTCTCTCTGAAACGGTTGTACTTCTCGTGTGCAAAGCTATGTCGCGTGCTGCGGTATGCGGAGACACTAAAAGCACAATAGTAGAACACAGATGAATCTTCTAACTTGATGTAATACCCAGTAATAAGTAGTACAATTCAAGTTTTAGGTATCGATTATTTACTTTTTAGCTGGCTTTGGTGCCTTGGACATGAGCTAGGACCTCAAGATTCTGCATGAAAGGGGGACTAGCAGCCGAGTTGCACGGGAGAATGTGAAAATTGTTCATATGTAGTAAAAACCTGAGAAATCCGTCCGTTTTCGTCATTTGTTATCGAATCGACTTAAAGCCAGATCGTCACATTGGCCGCTCTGCTCTCGGGAACGGTTGTACTTATCGTCTGCAAAGCTATGTCGCGTGTTGCCGTAGGCGGAAACAGGAAAAGCACCATAGTAGAACACACATGAAGCTTCAAAGTAGATGTAATAGCCAGTAAGAAGTAGTACAATTCAAGTTTTAGGTATCGATTATTGACTTTTTAGCTGGCTTTGGTGCTTTGGACATAAACTAGGACTTTAAGATTCTGCATAAGAGGAAGACTAGCAGCCCAGTTGCACGGAAGAATGTGAAAAGTGTTCATATGTAGTAAAAACCTGAGACATCCGTCCGTTTTCGTCATTTGTTATCGAATCGACTTAAAGCCAGATCGTCACATTGGCCGCTCTTCTCTCTGAAACGGTTGTACTTATCGTCTGCAAAGCTATGTCGCGTGCTGCGGTATGCGGAGACACTAAAAGCACCATAGTAGAACACAGATGAAGCTTCTAAGTTGATGTAATAGCCAGTAAGAAGTAGTACAATTCAAGTTTTAGGTATCGATTATTGACTTTTTAGCTGGCTTTGGTGCCTTGGACATGAGCTAGGACCTTACGATTCTGCATGAAAGGAGGGCTAGCAGCCGAGTTGCACGGGAGAATGTGAAAAGTGTTCATATGTAGTAAAAACCTTAGAAATCCGTCCGTTTTCGTCATTTGTTATCGAATCGACTTAAAGCCAGATCGTCACATTGGCCGCTCTTCTCTCTGAAACGCTTGTACTTATCGTCTGCAAAGCTATGTCGCGTGCTGCGGTATGCAGAGACACTAAAGCAGCATAGTAGAACACAGATGAAGCTTCTAAGTTGATGTAATAGCCAGTAAGAAGTAGTACAATTCATGTTTTAGGTATCGATTATTGACTTTTTAGCTGGCTTTGGTGCCTTGGACATGAGCTAGGACCTTAAGACTCTGCATGAAAGGAGGACTAGCAGCCGAGTTGCACGGGAGAATGTGAAAAGTGTTCATATGTAGTAAAAACCTGAGAAATCCGTCCGTTTTCGTCATTTGTTATCGAATCGACTTAAAGCCAGATCGTCACATTGGCCGCTCTTCTCTCTGAAACGGTTGTACTTATCGTCTGCAGAGCTATGTCGCGTGCTGCGGTATGCTGGGACACTAAAAGCACCATAGTAGAACACAGATCAAGCTTCTAAGTTGATGTAATAGCCAGTAAGAAGTGGTACAATTCAAGTTTTAGGTATTGAATATTGATCTTTAGCTGGCTTTGGTGCCTTGGACAAGAGCTAGGACCTTAAGATTCAGCATGAAAGGAGGACTAGCATCCGAGTTGCACGGGAGAAAGTGTAAAGTGTTCATATGTAGTAAAAACCTGAGAAATCCGTCAATTTTCGTCATTTGTTATCGAATCGACTTAAAGCCAGATCGTCACATTGGCCGCTCTTCTCTCTGAAACGGTTGTACTTATCGTCTGCTAAGCTATGTCGCGTGCTGCGGTATGCGGAGACACTAAAAGCACCATAGTAGAACACAGATGAAGCTTCTAAGTTGATGTAATACCCAGTAAGACGTAGTACAATTCAAGTTTTAGGTATCGATTATTGACTTTATAGCTGGCTTTGGTGCCTTGGACATGACATAGGACTTTAACATTCTGCATGAAAGGAGGACTAGCAGCCGAGTTGCACGGGAGAATGTGAAAAGTGTTCATATGTAGTAAAAACCTGAGAAATACGTCCGTTTTCGTCATTTGTTATCGAATCGAGCTAAAGCCAGATCGTCAGATTGGCCGCTCTCCTCTCTGAATCGGTTGTACTTATCGTCTGCAAAGCTATGTCACGTGCTGCGGGATCTGGAGACACTAAAATCACCACAGTAGAACACAGATGAAGCTTCTAAGTTGATGTAATAACCAGTAAGAAGTAGTCCAATTCAAGTTTTAGGTATCGATTATTGACTTTTTAGCAGGCTTTGGTGCCTTGGACATGAGCTAGGACCTTAACATTCTGTATGAAAGGAGGACTAGCAGCCGAGTTGCACGGGAGAATGTGAAAAGTGTTCATATGTAGTAAAAACCTGAGAAATCCGTCCGTTTTCGTCATTTGTTATCGAATCGACTTAAAGCCAAATCGTCACATTGGACGCTCTTCTCTCTGAAACGGTTGTACTTATCGTCTGCAAAGCTATGTCGCGTGCTGCTGTATGCGGAGACACTAAAAGCACCATAGTAGAACACAGATGAAGCTTCTAAGTTGATGTAATAGCCAGTAAGAAGTAGTACAATTCAAGTTTTAGGTATCGATTATTGACTTTTTAGCTGGCTTTGGTGCCTTGGACATGAGCTAGGACCTTAAGATTCTGCATGAAAGGAGGACTAGCAGCCGAGTTGCACATCAGAATGTGAAAAGTGTTCAAATGTAGTTAAAACTTGAGAAATCCGTCCGTTTTCGTCATTTGTTATCGAATCGACTTATAGCCAGATCGTCACAATGGCCGCTCTTCTCTCTGAAACGCTTGTACTTATCGTCTGCTAAGCTATGTCGCGTGCTGCGGTATGCGGAGACACTAAAAGCACAATAGTAGAACACAGATGAATCTTCTAAGTTGATGTAATACCCAGTAAGAAGTAGTACAATTCAAGTTTTAGGTATCGATTATTTACTTTTTAGCTGGCTTTGGTGCCTTGGACATGAGCTAGGACCACAAGATTCTGCATGAAAGGAGGACTAGTAGCCGAGTTGCACGGGAGAATGTGAAAATTGTTCATATGTAGTAAAAACCTGAGAAATCCGTCCGTTTTCGTCATTTGTTATCGAATCGACTTAAAGCCAGATCGTCACATTGGCCGCTCTGCTCTCGGGAACGGTTGTACTTATCGTCTGCAAAGCTATGTCGCGTGTTGCCCTAGGCGGAAACAGGAAAAGCACCATAGTAGAACACACATGAAGCTTCTAAGTTGATGTAATAGCCAGTAAGAAGTAGTACAATTCAAGTTTTAGGTATCGATTATTGACTTTTTAGCTGGCTTTGGTGCTTTGGACATGAACTAGGACTTTAAGATTCTGCATAAAAGGAGGACTAGCAGCCCAGTTGCACGGGAGAATGTGAAAAGTGTTCATATGTAGTAAAAACCTGAGACATCCGTCCGTTTTCGTCATTTGTTATCGAATCGACTTAAAGCCAGATCGTCACATTGGCCGCTCTTCTCTCTGAAACGGTTGTACTTATCGTCTCCAAAGCTATGTCGCGTGCTGCGGTATGCGGAGACACTAAAAGCACCATAGTAGAACACAGATGAAGCTTCTAAGTTGATGTAATAGCCAGTAAGAAGTAGTACAATTCAAGTTTTAGGTATCGATTATTGACTTTTTAGCTGGCTTTGGTGCCTTGGACATGAGCTAGGACCTTACGATTCTGCATGAAAGGAGGACTAGCAGCCAAGTTGCACGGGAGAATGTGAAAAGTGTTCATATGTAATAAAAACCTTAAAAATCCGTCCGTTTTCGTCATTTGTTATCGAATCGACTTAAAGCCAGATCGTCACATTGGCCGCTCTTCTCTCTGAAACGGTTGTACTTATCGTCTGCAAAGCTATGTCGCGTGCTGCGGTATGCTGAGACACTAAAAGCACCATAGTAGAACACAGATGAAGCTTCTAAGTTGATGTAATAGCCAGTAAGAAGTGGTACAATTCAAGTTTTAGGTATTGAATATTGATCTTTAGCTGGCTTTGGTGCCTTGGACAAGAGCTAGGACCTTAAGATTCAGCATGAAAGGAGGACTAGCATCCGAGTTGCACGGGAGAAAGTGTAAAGTGTTCATATGTATTAAAATCCTGAGAAATCCGTCCATTTTCGTCATTTGTTATCGAATCGACTTAAAGCCAGATCGTCACATTGGCCGCTCTTCTCTCTGAAACGGTTGTACTTATCGTCTGCTAAGCTATGTCGCGTGCTGCGGTATGCGGACACACTAAAAGCACCATAGTAGAACACAGATGAAGCTTCTAAGTTGATGTAATACCCAGTAAGACGTAGTACAATTCAAGTTTTAGGTATCGATTATTGACTTTATAGCTGGCTTTGGTGCCTTGGACATGACCTAGGACTTTAACATTCTGCATGAAAGGAGGACTAGCAGCCGAGTTGCACGGAGAATGTGAAAAGTGTTCATATGTAGTAAAAAGCTGAGAAATACGTCCGTTTTCGTCATTTGTTATCGAATCGACTTAAAGCCAGATCGTCAGATTGGCCGCTCTCCTCTCTGAATCGGTTGTACTTATCGTCTGCAAAGCTATGTCACGTGCTGCGGGATCTGGAGACACTAAAATCACCACAGTAGAACACAGATGAAGCTTCTAAGTTGATGTAATAACCAGTAAGAAGTAGTCCAATTCAAGTTTAAGGTATCGATTATTGACTTTTTAGCTGGCTTTGGTGCCTTGGACATGAGCTAGGACCTTAACATTCTGTATGAAAGGAGGACTAGCAGCCGAGTTGCATGGGAGAATGTGAAAAGTGTTCATATGTAGTAAAAACCTGAGAAATCCGTCCGTTTTCGTCATTTGTTATCGAATCGACTTAAAGCCAAATCGTCACATTGGACGCTCTTCTCTCTGAAACGGTTGTACTTATCGTCTGCAAAGCTATGTCGCGTGCTGCTGTATGCGGAGACACTAAAAGCACCATAGTAGAACACAGATGAAGCTTCTAAGTTGATGTAATAGCCAGTAAGAAGTAGTACAATTCAAGTTTTAGGTATCGATTATTGAATTTTAGCTGGCTTTGGTGCATTGGACATGAGCTAGGACCTTATGATTCTGCATGAAAGGAGGACTAGCAGCCGAGTTGCACGGGAGAATGAGAAAAGTGTTCATATGTAGTAAAAACCTGACAAATCCGTCCGCGTTCGTCATTTGTTATCGAATCGACTTAAAGCCAGATCGTCACATTGGCCGCTCTTCTCTCTGAAACGGTTGTACTTATCGTCTGCAAAGCTATGTCGCGTTCTGCGATTTGCGGAGACACTAAAAGCACCATAGTAGAACACAGATGAAGCTTCTAAGTTGATGGAATGGCCAGTAAGAAGTAGTACAATTCAAGTTTTAGGTATCGATTATTGACTTTTTAGCTGGCTTTGGTGCCTTGGACATGAGCTAGGACCTTAAGATTCTGCATGAAAGGAGGACTAGCAGCCGAGTTGCACATGAGAATGTGAAAAGTGTTCAAATGTAGTTAAAACTTGAGAAATCCGTCCGTTTTCGTCATTTGTTATCGAATCGACTTATAGCCAGATCGTCACAATGGCCGCTCTTCTCTCTGAAACGCTTGTACTTATCGTCTGCTAAGCTATGTCGCGTGCTGCGGTATGCGGAGACACTAAAAGCACAATAGTAGAACACAGATGAATCTTCTAAGTTGATGTAATACCCAGTAAGAAGTAGTACAATTCAAGTTTTAGGTATCGATTATTGACTTTTTAGCTGGCTTTGGTGCCTTGGACATGAGCTAGGACCTTATGATTCTGCATGAAAGGAGGACTAGCAGCCGAGTTGCACGGGAGAATGAGAAAAGTGTTCATATGTAGTAAAAATCTGACAAATCCGTCCGCGTTCGTCATTTGTTATCGAATCGACTTAAAGCCAGATCGTCACATTTTCCGATCTTCTCTCTGAAACGCTTGTACTTTTCGTCTGCAAAGCTATGTCGCGTGCTGCGGTATGCGGAGACACTAAAAGCACCGTAGTAGAACACAGATGAAGCTTCTAAGTTGATGTAATACCAAGTAAGACGTAGTACAATTCAAGTTTTAGGTATCGATTATTGATCTTTAGCAGGCTTTGGTGCTTTGGACATGAGCTAGGACCTTAACATTCAGCATGAAAGAAGGACTAGCAGCCGAGTTGCACGGGAGAATGTGAAAAGTGTTCATATGTAGTAAAAACCTGAGAAATCGGTCCGTTTTCGTCATTTGTTATCGAATCGCCTTAAAGCCAGATCGCCACATTGGCCGCTCTTCTCTCTGAAACGGTTGTACTTATCGATTGCAAAGCTATGTCGCGTGCTGTGGTATGCGGAGACTCTAAAAGCACCATAGTAGAACACAGATGGAGCTTCTAAGTTGATGTTATAGCCAGTAAGAAGTAGTACAATTCAAGTTTTAGGTATCGATTATTGACGTTTTAGCTGGCTTTGGTGCCTTGGACATAAGCTAGGACCTTATGATTCTGCATGAAAGGAGGACTAGCAGCCGAATTGCACGGGAGAATGAGAAAAGTGTTCATATGTAGTAAAAACCTGAGAAATCCGTCCGTTTTCGTCATTTGTTATCGAATCGACTTAAAGCCAGATCGTCACATTGGCCGCTCTCCTCTCTGAATCGGTTGTACATATCGTCTGCAAAGCTATGTCGCGTGCTGCGGTATGCTGAGACACTAAAAGCACCATAGTAGAACACAGATCAAGCTTCTAAGTTGATGTAATAGCCAGTAAGAAGTGGTACAATTCAAGTTTTAGGTATTGAATATTGATCTTTAGCTGGCTTTGGTGCCTTGGACAAGAGCTAGGACCTTAAGATTCAGCACGAAAGGAGGACTAGCATCCGAGTTGCACGGGAGAAAGTGTAAAGTGTTCATATGTAGTAAAAACCTGAGAAATCCGTCAGTTTTCGTCATTTGTTATCGAATCGACTTAAAGCCAGATCGTCACATTGGCCGCTCTTCTCTCTGAAACGGTTGTACTTCTCGTGTGCAAAGCTATGTCGCGTGCTGCGGTATGCGGAGACACTAAAAGCACAATAGTAGAACACAGATGAATCTTCTAACTTGATGTAATACCCAGTAATAAGTAGTACAATTCAAGTTTTAGGTATCGATTATTTACTTTTTAGCTGGCTTTGGTGCCTTGGACATGAGCTAGGACCTCAAGATTCTGCATGAAAGGAGGACTAGCAGCCGAGTTGCACGGGAGAATGTGAAAATTGTTCATATGTAGTAAAAACCTGAGAAATCCGTCCGTTTTCGTCATTTGTTATCGAATCGACTTAAAGCCAGATCGTCAGATTGGCCGCTCTGCTCTCGGGAACGGTTGTACTTATCGTCTGCAAAGCTATGTCGCGTGTTGCCGTAGGCGGAAACAGGAAAAGCACCATAGTAGAACACACATGAAGCTTCAAAGTTGATGTAATAGCCAGTAAGAAGTAGTACAATTCAAGTTTTAGGTATCGATTATTGACTTTTTAGCTGGCTTTGGTGCTTTGGACATAAACTAGGAATTTAAGATTCTGCATAAGAGGAAGACTAGCAGCCCAGTTGCACGGGAGAATGTGAAAAGTGTTCATATGTAGTAAAAACCTGAGACATCCGTCCGTTTTCGTCATTTGTTATCGAATCGACTTAAAGCCAGATCGTCACATTGGCCGCTCTTCTCTCTGAAACGGTTGTACTTATCGTCTGCAAAGCTATGTCGCGTGCTGCGGTATGCGGAGACACTAAAAGCACCATAGTAGAACACAGATGAAGCTTCTAAGTTGATGTAATAGCCAGTAAGAAGTATTACAATTCAAGTTTTAGGTATCGATTATTGACTTTTTAGCTGGCTTTGGTGCCTTGGACATGAGCTAGGACCTTACGATTCTGCATGAAAGGAGGACTAGCAGCCGAGTTGCACGGGAGAATGTGAAAAGTGTTCATATGTAATAAAAACCTTAAAAATCCGTCCGTTTTCGTCATTTGTTATCGAATCGACTTAAAGCCAGATCTTCACATTGGCCGCTCTTCTCTCTGAAACGGTTGTACTTATCGTCTGCAAAGCTATGTCGCGTGCTGCGGTATGTGGAGACACTAAAAGCACCATAGTAGAACACAGATGAAGCTTATAAGTTGATGTAATAGCCAGTAAGAAGTAGTACAATTCAAGTTTTAGGTATCGATTATTGACTTTTTAGCTGGCTTTGGTGCCTTGGACATGAGCTAGGACCTTACGATTCTGCATGAAAGGAGGGCTAGCAGCCGAGTTGCACGGGAGAATGTGAAAAGTGTTCATATGTAGTAAAAACCTTAGAAATCCGTCCGTTTTCGTCATTTGTTATCGAATCGACTTAAAGCCAGATCGTCACATTGGCCGCTCTTCTCTCTGAAACGGTTGTACTTATCGTCTGCTAAGCTATGTCGCGTGCTGCGGTATGCGGAGACACTAAAAGCACCATAGTAGAACACAGATGAAGCTTCTAAGTTGATGTAATACCCAGTAAGACGTAGTACAATTCAAGTTTTAGGTATCGATTATTGACTTTATAGCTGGCTTTGGTGCTTTGGACATGAACTAGGACTTTAAGATTCTGCATAAAAGTAGGACTAGCAGCCCAGTTGCACGGGAGAATGTGAAAAGTTTTCATATGTAGTAAAAACCTGAGACATCCGTCCGTTTTCGTCATTTGTTATCGAATCGACTTAAAGCCAGATCGTCACATTGGCCGCTCTTCTCTCTGAAACGGTTGTACTTATCGTCTCCAAAGCTATGTCGCGTGCTGCGGTATGCGGAGACACTAAAAGCACCATAGTAGAACACAGATGAAGCTTCTAAGTTGATGTAATAGCCAGTAAGAAGTAGTACAATTCAAGTTTTAGGTATCGATTATTGACTTTTTAGCTGGCTTTGGTGCCTTGGACATGAGCTAGGACCTTACGATTCTGCATGAAAGGAGGACTAGCAGCCAAGTTGCACGGGAGAATGTGAAAAGTGTTCATATGTAATAAAAACCTTAAAAATCCGTCCGTTTTCGTCATTTGTTATCGAATCGACTTAAAGCCAGATCGTCACATTGGCCGCTCTTCTCTCTGAAACGGTTGTACTTATCGTCTGCAAAGCTATGTCGCGTGCTGCGGTATGCTGAGACACTAAAAGCACCGTAGTAGAACACAGATGAAGCTTCTAAGTTGATGTAATAGCCAGTAAGAAGTGGTACAATTCAAGTTTTAGGTATTGAATATTGATCTTTAGCTGGCTTTGGTGCCTTGGACAAGAGCTAGGACCTTAAGATTCAGCATGAAAGGAGGACTAGCATCCGAGTTGCACGGGAGAAAGTGTAAAGTGTTCATATGTATTAAAATCCTGAGAAATCCGTCCATTTTCGTCATTTGTTATCGAATCGACTTAAAGCCAGATCGTCACATTGGCCGCTCTTCTCCCTGAAACGGTTGTACTTATCGTCTGCTAACCTATGTCGCGTGCTGCGGTATGCGGAGACACTAAAAGCACCATAGTAGAACACAGATGAAGCTTCTAAGTTGATGTAATACCCAGTAAGACGTAGTACAATTCAAGTTTTAGGTATCGATTATTGACTTTATAGCTGGCTTTGGTGCCTTGGACATGACCTAGGACTTTAACATTCTGCATGAAAGGAGGACTAGCAGCCGAGTTGCACGGAGAATGTGAAAAGTGTTCATATGTAGTAAAAACCTGAGAAATACGTCCGTTTTCGTCATTTGTTATCGAATCGACTTAAAGCCAGATCGTCAGATTGGCCGCTCTCCTCTCTGAATCGGTTGTACTTATCGTCTGCAAAGCTATGTCACGTGCTGCGGGATCTGGAGACACTAAAATCACCACAGTAGAACACAGATGAAGCTTCTAAGTTGATGTAATAACCAGTAAGAAGTAGTCCAATTCAAGTTTTTGGTATCGATTATTGACTTTTTAGCTGGCTTTGGTGCCTTGGACATGAGCTAGGACCTTAACATTCTGTATGAAAGGAGGACTAGCAGCCGAGTTGCATGGGAGAATGTGAAAAGTGTTCATATGTAGTAAAAACCTGAGAAATCCGTCCGTTTTCGTCATTTGTTATCGAATCGACTTAAAGCCAAATCGTCACATTGGACGCTCTTCTCTCTGAAACGGTTGTACTTATCGTCTGCAAAGCTATGTCGCGTGCTGCTGTATGCGGAGACACTAAAAGCACCATAGTAGAACACAGATGAAGCTTCTAAGTTGATGTAATAGCCAGTAAGAAGTAGTACAATTCAAGTTTTAGGTATCGATTATTGAATTTTAGCTGGCTTTGGTGCATTGGACATGAGCTAGGACCTTATGATTCTGCATGAAAGGAGGACTAGCAGCCGAGTTGCACGGGAGAATGAGAAAAGTGTTCATATGTAGTAAAAACCTGACAAATCCGTCCGCGTTCGTCATTTGTTATCGAATCGACTTAAAGCCAGATCGTCACATTGGCCGCTCTTCTCTCTGAAACGGTTGTACTTATCGTCTGCAAAGCTATGTCGCGTTCTGCGATTTGCGGAGACACTAAAAGCACCATAGTAGAACACAGATGAAGCTTCTAAGTTGATGGAATGGCCAGTAAGAAGTAGTACAATTCAAGTTTTAGGTATCGATTATTGACTTTTTAGCTGGCTTTGGTGCCTTGGACATGAGCTAGGACCTTAAGATTCTGCATGAAAGGAGGACTAGCAGCCGAGTTGCACATGAGAATGTGAAAAGTGTTCAAATGTAGTTAAAACTTGAGAAATCCGTCCGTTTTCGTCATTTGTTATCGAATCGACTTATAGCCAGATCGTCACAATGGCCGCTCTTCTCTCTGAAACGCTTGTACTTATCGTCTGCTAAGCTATGTCGCGTGCTGCGGTATGCGGAGACACTAAAAGCACAATAGTAGAACACAGATGAATCTTCTAAGTTGATGTAATACCCAGTAAGAAGTAGTACAATTCAAGTTTTAGGTATCGATTATTGACTTTTTAGCTGGCTTTGGTGCCTTGGACATGCGCTAGGACCACAAGATTCTGCATGAAATGAGGACTAGCAGCCGAGTTGCACGGGAGAATGTGAAAATTGTTCATATGTAGTAAAAACCTGAGAAATCCGTCCGTTTTCGTCATTTGTTATCGAATCGACTTAAAGCCAGGTCGTCACATTGGCCGCTCTGCTCTTGGGAACGGTTGTACTTATCGTCTGCAAAGCTATGTCGCGTGTTGCCGTAGGCGGAAACAGGAAAAGCACCATAGTAGAACACACATGAAGCTTCAAAGTTGATGTAATAGCCAGTAAGAAGTAGTACAATTCAAGTTTTAGGTATCGATTATTGACTTCTTAGCTGGCTTTGGTGCTTTGGACATGAACTAGGACTTTAAGATTCTGCATAAAAGGAGGACTAGCAGCCGAGTTGCACGGGAGAATGTGAAAAGTGTTCATATGTAGTAAAAACCTGAGACATCCGTCCGTTTTCGTCATTTGTTATCGAATCGACTTAAAGCCAGATCGTCACATTGGGCGCTCTTCTCTCTGAAACGGTTGTACTTATCGTCTGCAAAGCTATGTGGCGTTCTGCGGTATGCGGAGACAGTAAAAGCACCATAGTAGAACACAGATGAAGCTTCTAAGTTGATGTAATAGCCAGTAAGAAGTAGTACAATTCAAGTTTTAGGTATCGATTATTGACTTTTTAGCTGGCTTCGGTGCCTTGGACATGAGCTAGGACCTTACGATTCTGCATGAAAGGAGGGCTAGCAGCCGGGTTGCACGGGAGAATGTGAAAAGTGTTCATATGTAGTAAAAACCTTAGAAATCCGTCCGTTTTCGTCATTTGTTATCGAATCGACTTAAAGCCAGATCGTCACATTGGCCGCTCTTCTCTCTGAGACGGTTGTACTTATCGTCTGCAAAGCTATGTCGCGTGCTGCGGTATGCGGAGACACTAAAATCACCATAGTAGAACACAGATGAAGCATCTAAGTTGATGTAATAGCCAGTAAGAAGTAATCCAATTCAAGTTTTAGCTATCGATTATTGACTTTTTAGCTGGCTTTGGTGCCTTGGACATGAGCTAGGACCTTAAGATTCTGCATGAAAGGAGGACTAGCAGCCGAGTTGCATGGGAGAATGTGAAAAGTGTTCATATGCAGTAAAAACCTGAGGCATCCGTCCGTTTTCGTCATTTGTTATGGAATCGAATTAAAGCCAGATCGTCACATTGGCCGCTCTTCTCCCTGAAACGGTTGTACTTATCGTCGGCAAAGCTATGTCACGTGCTGCGGTATGCGGACACACTAAAAGCACAATAGTAGAACACAGATGAAGCTTCTAAGTTGATGTAATAGCCAGTAAGAAGTAGTAAAATTCAAGTTTTAGGTATCGGTTATTGACTTTTTAACCTTCTTTGGTGCCTTAGACACGAGCTAGGAAGTTAAGACTTTTCATGAAAGAGGACTAGCAGCCGAGTTGCACGGGAGAATGTGAAAAGTGTTCATATGTAGTAAAAACCTGAGAAATCCGTCCGTTTTCGTAATTTGTTATCGAATCGACTTAAAGCCAGATCGTCACATTGGCCGCTCTTCTCTCTGAAACGGTTGTACTTCTCGTCTGCAAAGCTATGTCGCGTGCTGCGGTATGCGGAGACATTGAAATCACCATAGTAGAACACAGATGAAGCATCTAAGTTGATGTAATAGCCAGTAAGAAGTAGTCCAATTCAAGTTTTAGGTATCGATTATTGACTTTTTAGCTGGCTTTGGTGACTTGGACATGAGCTAGGACCTTAAGATTCTGCATGAAAGGAGGACTAGCAGCCGAGTTGGACGGGAGAATGTGAAAAGTGTTCATATCTAAAAAAATAAAAACCTGAGAAATCCGTCCGTTTTCGTCATTTGTTATCGAATCGACTTAAAGCCAGATCGTCACATTGGTCGCTCTTCTCTCTGAAACGGTTGTACTTATCGTCTACAAAGCAATGTCGCGTGCTGCGGTATGCGGAGACACTAAAATCACCATAGTAGAACACAGATGAAGCTTCTAAGTTGATGTAATAGAAGGTAAGAAGTAGTACAATTCAAGTTGTAGGTATCGAATATTGACTTTTTAGCTGGCTTTGGTGCCTTGGACATGAGCTAGGACCTTACGATTCTGCATGAAAGGAGGACTAGCAGCCGAGTTGCACGGGAGAATGTGAAAAGTGTTCATACGTAGTAAAAACCTTAGAAATCCGTCCGTTTTCGTCATTTGTTATCGAATGGACTTGAAGCCAGATCGTCACATTATCAGCTCTTCTCTCTGAAACGGTTGTACTTATCGTCTGCAAAGCTATGTCGCGTGCTGCGGTATGCAGAGACACTAAAAGCACCATAGTAGAACACAGATGAAGCTTCTAAGTTGATGTAATAGCCAGTAAGAAGTAGTACAATTCATGTTTTAGGTATTGATTATTGACTTTTTAGCTGGCTTTGGTGACTTGGACATGAGCTAGGACCTTAAGACTCTGCATGAAAGGAGGAATAGCTGCCGAGTTGCACGGGAGAATGTGAAAAGTGTTCATATGTTGTAAAAACCTGAGAAATCCGTCCGTTTTCGTCATTTGTTATCGAATCGACTTAAAGCCAGATCGTCAAATTGGCCGCTCTTTTCTCTGAAATGGTTGTACTTATCGTCTGCAAAGCTATGTCGCGTGCTGCGGTATGCGGAGACACTAAAATCACCACAGTAGAACACAGATGACGCTTCTAAGTTGATGCAATAGCCAGTAAGAAGTAATCCAATTCAAGTTTTAGGTATCGATTATTGACTTTTTAGCTGGCTTTGGTGCCTTGGACATGAGCTAGGACATTAAGATTCTGCATTAAAGGAGGACTATCAGCCGAGTTGCATGGGAGAATGTGAAAAGTGTTCATATGTAGTAAAAACCTGACAAATCCGTCCGTTTTCGTCAATTGTTATCGAATCGACTTAAAGCCAGTTCATCACATTGGCTGCTCTTCTCTCTGAAACGGTTGCACTTATCGTCTGCAAAGCTATGTCGCGTGCTGCGGTATGCTGAGACACTAAAATCACCATAGTAGAACACAGATGAAGCATCTAAGTTGATGTAATAGCCAGTAAGAAGTAATCCAATTCAAGTTTTAGGTATCGATTATTGACTTTTTAGCTGGCTTTGGTGCACTGGACATGAGCTAGGACCTTAAGATTCTGCATGAAAGGAGGACTAGCAGCCGAGTTGCACGGGAGAATGTGAAAAGTGTTCATATGCAGTAAAAACCTGAGACATCCGTCCGTTTTCGTCATTTGTTATCGAATCGACTTAAAGCCAGATCGTCACATTGGCCGCTCTTCTCTCTGAAACGGTTGTACTTATCGTCTGCAAAGCTATGTCGCGTGTTGCCGTACGCGGAAACAGGAAAAGCACCATAGTAGAACACAGATGAAGCTTCTAAGTTGATGTAATAGCCAGTAAGAAGTAGTACAATTCATGTTTTAGGTATCGATTATTGACTTTTTAGCTGGCTTTGGTGCCTTGGACATGAGCTAGGACTTTAAGATTATGCATAAAAGGAGGACTAGCAGCCGAGTTGCAGGGGAAAATGTGAAAAGTGTTCATATGTAGAAAAAACCTGAGAAATCCGTACGTTTTCGTCATTTGTTATCGAATCGACTTAAGGCCTGTTCGTCACATTGGCCGCTCTTCTCTCTGAAACGGTTGTACTTATCGTCTGCAAAGCTATGTCGCGTGTTGCCGTAGGCGGAAACAGGAAAAGCACCATAGTAGAACACAGATGAAGCTTCTAAGTTGATGTAATAGCCAGTAAGAAGTAGTACAATTCAAGTTTTAGGTATCGATTATTGACTTTTTAGCTGGCTTTGGTGCTTTGGACATGAGCTAGGACTTTAAGATTCTGCATAAAAGGAGGACTAGCAGCCCAGTTGCACGGGAGAATGTGAAAAGTGTTCATATGTAGTAAAAACCTGGGACATCCGTCCGTTTTCGTCATTTGTTATCGAATCGACTTAAAGCCAGATCGTCACATTGGCCGCTCTTCTCTCTGAAACGGTTGTACTTATCGTCTGCAAAGCTATGTCGCGTGCTGCGGTATGTGCAGAGAGTAAAAGCACCATAGTTGAACACAGATGAAGCTTCTAAGTTGATGTAATAGCCAGTAAGAAGTAGTACAATTCAAGTTTTAGGTATCGATTATTGACTTTTTAGCTGGGTTTGGTGCCTTGGACATGAGCTAGGACCTTACGATTCTGCATGAAAGGAGGACTAGCAGCCGAGATGCACGGGAGAATGTGAAAAGTGTTCATATGTAATAAAAACCTTAAAAATCCGTTCGTTTTCGTCATTTGTTATCGAATCGACTTAAAGCCAGATCGTCACATTGGCCGCTCTTCTCTCTGAAACGGTTGTACTTACCGTCTGCAAAGCTATGTCGCGTGCTGCGGTATGTGGAGACACTAAAAGCACCATAGTAGAACACAGATGAAGCTTCTAAGTTGATGTAATAGCCAGTAAGAAGTTGTACAATTCAAGTTTTAGGTATCGATTATTGACTTTTTAGCTGGCTTTGGTGCCTTGGACATGAGCTAGGACCTTAAGATTCTGCATGAAAGGAGGACTAGCAGCCGAGTTGCATGGGAGAATATGGAAAGTGTTCATATGTAGTAAAAACCTAAGAAATCCGTCCGTTTTCGTCATTTGTTATCGAATCGACTTAAAGCCAGATCGTCACATTGGCCGCTCTTCTCTCTGAAACGGTTGTACTTATCGTCTGCAAAGCTATGTCGCGTACTGCGGTATGCGGAGACACTAAAATCACCATAGTAGAACACACATGAAGCTTCTAAGTTGATGTAATAGCCAGTAAGAAGTAATCCAATTCAAGTTTTAGGTATTGAATATAGACCTTTTAGCTGGCTTTGGTGCCTTGGACATGAGCTAATACTTTAAGATTCTGCATAAAAGGTGGACTAGCAGCCCAGTTGCACGGGAGAATGTGAAAAGTGTTCATATCTAGTAAAAATCTGAGACATCCGTCCGTTTTCGTCATTTGTTATCGAATCGACTTAAAGCCAGATCGTCACATTGGCCGCTCTTCTCTCTGAAACGGTTGTACTTATCGTCTGCAAAGCTATGTCGCGTGCTGCGGTATGCGGAGACACTAAAAGCACCATAGTAGAACACAGATGAAGCTTCTAAGTTGATGTAATAGCCAGTAAGAAGTAGTCCAATTCAAGTTTTAGGTATCGATTATTGACTTTTTAGCTGGCTTTGGTGCCTTGGACATAAGCTAGGACCTTAAGATTCTGCATGAAAGGAGGACTAGCAGCCGAGGTGCATGGGAGATTGTGAAAAGTTTTCATATGTAGTAAAAACCTAAGAAATCCGTCCGTTTTCGTCATTTGTTATCGAATCGACTTAAAGCCAGATCGTCACATTGGCCGCTCTTCTCTCTGAAACGCTTGTACTTATCGTCTGCAAAGCTATGTCGCGTACTGCGGTATGCGGAGACACTAAAATCACCATAGTAGAACACAGATGAAGCTTCTAAGTTGATGTAATAGCCAGTAAGAAGTAGTACAATTCAAGTTTTAGGTATCGATTATTGACTTTTTAGCTGGCTTTGGTGCCTTGAACATGAGCTAGGATCTTAACATTCTGCATGAAAGGAGGACCAGCAGCCGAGTTACACGGGAGAATGTGAAAACTGTTCATATGTAATAAAAACCTTAGAAATCCGTCCGTTTTCGTCATTAGTTATCGAATCGACTTAAAGACAGATCGTCACATTGGCCGCTCTTCTCACTGAAACGGTTGTACTTATCGTCTGCAAAGCTATGTCGCGTGCTGCGGTATGTGGAGAGAGTAAAAGCACCATAGTAGAACACAGATGAAGCTTCTAAGTTGATGTAATAGCCAGTAAGAAGTAGTAGAATTCAAGTTTTAGGTATCGATTATTGACTTTTTAGCTGGCTTTGGTGCCTTGGACATGAGCTAGGACCTTTAGATTGTGCATGAAAGGAGGACTAGCAGCCGAGTTGCACGGGAGAATGTGAAATGTGTTCATATGTAGTAAAAACCTGAGAAATCCGTCCGTTTTCGTCATTTGTTATCGAATCGACTTAAAGCAAGATCGTCACATTGGCCGCTCTTCTCTCTGAAACGCTTGTACTTATCATCTGCAAAGCTATGTCGCGTGCTGCGGTGTGCGGAGACACTAAAATCACCATAGTAGAACACAGATGAAGCTTCTAAGTTGATGTAATAGCCAGTAAGAAGTAGTAAAATTCAAGTTTTAGGTATCTGTTATTGACTTTTTAACATTCTTTGGTGCCTTGGACACGAGCTAGGAACTTAAGACTTTGCATGAAGGAGGACTAGCAGCCGAGTTGCACGGGAGAATGTGAAAAGTGTTCATATGTAGTAAAAACCTGAGAAATCCGTCCGTTTTCGTCATTTGTTATCGAATTGACTTAAAGCCAGATCGTCACATTGGCCGCTCTTCTCTCTGAAACGGTTGTACTTCTCGTCTGCAAAGCTATGTCGCGTGCTGCGGTATGCTGAGACACTGAAATCACCATAGTAGAACACAGATGAAGCATCTAAGTTGATGTAATAGCCTGTAAGAAGTAGTCCAATTCAAGTTTTAGGTATCGATTATTGACTTTTTAGCTGGCTTTGGTGACTTGGACATGAGCTAGGACCTTAAGACTCTGCATGAAAGGAGGACTGGCAGCCGAGTTCCACGGGAGAATGTGAAAAGTGTTCATATGTAGTAAAAACCTGAGAAATCCGTCCGTTTTCGTCATTTGTTATCGAATCGACTTAAAGCCAGATCGACACATTGGCCGCTCTTCTCTCTAAAACGGTGGTACTTATCGTCTGCAAAGCTATGTCGCGGGCTGCGGTATGCTGAGACACTAAAAGCACCATAATAGAACACAGATGAAGCTTCTAAGTTGATGTAATAGCCAGTAAGAAGTAGTACAATTCAAGTTTTAGGTATTGAATATGGAACTTTTAGCTGGCTTTGGTGCCTTGGACATGAGCTAGGACCTTAAGATTCTGCATGAAAGGAGGACTAGCAGCTGAGTTGCACGGGAGAATGTGAAAAGTGTTCATATGTAGTTAAAACTTGAGAAATCCGTCCGTTTTCGTCATTTGTTATCGAATCGACTTAAAGCCAGATCGTCACATTGGCCGCTCTTCTCTCTGAAACGGTTGTACTTATCGTCTTCAAAGGTATGTCGCGTGTTGCCGTAGGCGGAAACAGGAAAAGCACCATAGTAGAACACAGATGAAGCTTCTAAGTTGATGTAATAGCCAGTAAGAAGTAGTCCAATTCAAGATTTAGGTACCGATTATTGACTTTTTAGCTGGCTTTGGTGCCTTGGACATGAGCTAGGACCTTAAGATTCTGCATGAAAGGAGGACTAGCAGCCGAGTGGCATGGGGGAATGTGAAAAGTGTTCAAATGTAGTAAAAACCTGAGAAATACGTCCGTTTTCGTCATTTGTTATCGAATCGACTTAAAGCCAGATCGTCATATTGGCCGCTCTTCTCTCTGAAACGGTTGTACTTATCGTCTGCAAAGCTATGTCGCGTGCTGCGGTATGCGGAGACACTAAAAGCACCATAGTAGAACACAGATCAAGCTTCTAAGTTGATGTAATACCCAGTAAGAAGTAGTAAAATTAAAGTTTTAGTTATCGATTATTGACCTTTTAGCTGGCTTTGGTGCCTTGGACATGAGCTAGGACCTTAACATTCTGCATGAAAGGAGGACTAGCAGCCGAGTTGCACGGGAGAACGTGAAAAGTGTTCATATGTAGTAAAAACCTTAGAAATCCGTCCGTTTTCGTCATTTGTTATCGAATCGACTTAAAGCCAGATTGTCACATTGGCCGCTCTTCTCTCTAAAACGGTTGTACTTATCGTCTGCAAAGCTATGTCGCGTGCTGCGGCATGCGGAGACACTAAAATCACCATAGTAGAACACAGATGAAACATCTACGTTGATGTAATAGCCAGTAAGAAGTAATCCAATTCAAGTTTTAGCTATCGATTATTGACTTTTTAGCTGGCTTTGGTGACTTGGACATGAGCTAGGACCTTACGATTCTGCATGAAAGGAGGACTAGCAGCCGAGTTGCATGGGAGAATGTGAAAAGTGTTCATATGCAGTAAAAACCTGAGACATCCGTCCGTTTTCGTCATTTGTTATCGAATCGACTTAAAGCCAGATCGTCACATTGGCCGCTCTTCTCTCTGAAACGCAAGTACTTATCATCTGCACAGCTATGTCGCGTGCTGCGGTATGCAGAGACACTAAAAGCACCATAGTAGAACACAGATGAAGCTTCTAAGTTGAAGTAATAGCCAGTAAGAAGTAGTACAATTCATGTTTTAGGTATCGATTATTGACTTTTTAGCTGGCTTTGGTGCCTTGGACATGAGCTAGGACCTTAAGATTCTGCATGAAAGGAGGACTAGCAGCCGAGTTGCATGGGGGAATGTGAAAAGTGTTCAAATGTAGTAAAAACCTGAGAAATACGTCCGTTTTCGTCATTTGTTATCGAATCGACTTAAAGCCAGATCGTCACATTGGCTGCTCTTCTCTCTGAAACGGTTGCACTTATCGTCTGCAAAGCTATGTCGCGTGCTGCGGTATGCGGAGACACTAAAATCACCATAGTAGAACAAAGATGAAGCATCTAAGTTGATGTAATAGCCAGTAAGAAGTAATACCATTCAAGTTTTAGGTATCGATTATTGACTTTTTAGCTGGCTTTGGTGCCTTGGACATGAGCTAGGACCTTAAGATTCTGCATGAAAGGAGGACTAGCAGCCGAGTTGCACGGGAGAATGTGAAAAGTGTTCATATGCAGTAAAAACCTGAGACATCCGTCCGTTTTCGTCATTTGTTATCGAATCGACTTAAAGCCAGATCGTCACATTGGCCGCTCTTCTCTCTGAAACGGTTGTACTTATCGTCTGCAAAGCTATGTCGCGTGCTGCGGTATGCGGACACACTAAAAGCACCATAGTAGAACACAGATGAAGCATCTAAGTATGTAATAGCCAGTAAGAAGTAATCCAATTCAAGTTTTAGGTATTGAATATTGACCTTTTAGCTGGCTTTGGTGACTTGGACATGAGCTAGGACCTTAAGATTCTGCATTAAAGGAGGACTAGCAGCCGAGTTGCATGGGAGAATGTGAAAAGTGTTCATATGTAGTAAAAACCTGAGAAATCCGTCCGTTTTCGTCATTTGTTATCGAATCGACTTAAAGCCAGATCGTCACATTGGCTGCTCTTCTCTCTGAAACGGTTGCACTTATCGTCTGCAAAGCTATGTCGCGTGCTGCGGTATGCGGAGACACTAAAATCACCATAGTAGAACACAGATGAAGCATCTAAGTTGATGTAATAGCCAGTAAGAAGTAATCCAATTCAAGTTTTAGGTATCGATTATTGACTTTTTAGCTGGCTTTGGTGCCTTGGACATGAGCTAGGACCTTAAGATTCTGCATGAAAGGAGGACTAGCAGCCGAGTTGCACGGGAGAATGTGAAAAGTGTTCATATGCAGTAAAAACCTGAGACATCCGTCCGTTTTCGTCATTTGTTATCGAATCAACTTAAAGCCAGATCGTCACATTGGCCGCTCTTCTCTCTGAAACGGTTGTACTTATCGTCTGCAAAGCTATGTCGCGTGCTGCGGTATGCGGACACACTAAAAGCACCATAGTAGAACACAGATGAAGCTTCTAAGTTGATGTAATAGCCAGTAAGAAGTAGTTCAATTCAAGTTTTAGGTATTGAATATGGAACTTTTAGCTGGCTTTGGTGCCTTGGACATGAGCTAGGACCTTAAGATTCTGCATGAAAGGAGGACTAGCAGCCGAGTTGCACGGGAGAATGTGAAAAGTGTTCATATGTAGTAAAAACCTGAGAAATCCGTCCGTTTTCGTCATTTGTTATCGAATCGACTTAAAGCCAGATCGTCACATTGGCCGCTCTTCTCTCTGAAACAGTTGTACTTATCGTCTTCAAAGGTATGTCGCATGTTGCCGTAGGCGGAAACAGGAAAAGCACCATAGTAGAACACAGATGAAGCTTCTAAGTTGATGTAATAGCCAATAAGAATTAGTCCAATTCAAGATTTAGGTATCGATTATTGACTTTTTAGCTGGGTTTTGGTGCCTTGGACATGAGCTAGGACCTTAATATTCTGCATGAAAGGAGGACTAACAGCCGAGTTGCAGGGGGGAATGTGAAAAGTGTTCAAATGTAGTAAAAACCTGAGAAATACGTCCGTTTTCGTCATTTGTTATCGAATCGACTTAAAGCCAGATCGTGACATTGGCCGCTCTTCTCTCTGAAACGGTTGTACTTATCGTCTGCAAAGCTATGTCGCGTGCTGCGGTATGCGGAGACACTAAAATCACCATAGTAGAACACCCATTAAGCTTCTAAGTTGATGTAATACCCAGTAAGAAGTAGTAAAATTCAAGTTTTAGGTACCGATTATTGACTTTTTAGCTGGCTTTGGTGCCTTGGACATGAGATAGGAACTTAACATTCTGCATGAAAGGAGGACTAGCAGCCGAGATGCACGGGAGAATGCGAAAAGTGTTCATGTGTAGTAAAAACCTTAGAAATCCGTCCGTTTTCGTCATTTGTTATCGAATCGACTTAAAGCCAGATCGTCACATTGGCTGCTCTTCTCTCTGAAACGGTTGTACTTATCGTCTGCAAAGCTATGTCGCGTGCTGCGGTATGCGGACACACTAAAAGCACATTAGTAGAACACAGATGAAGCTTCTAAGTTGATGTAATAGCCAATAAGAAGAAGTAAAATTCAAGTTTTATGTATCGGTTATTGACTTTTTACACTTCTTTGGTGCCTTGGACACGAGCTAGGAACTTAAGATTTCGCATGAACGAGTACTAGCAGCCGAGTTGCACGGGAGAATGTGAAAAGTGTTCATATGTAGTAAAAACCTGAGAAATCCGTCCGTTTTCGTCATTTGTTATCGAATCGACTTAAAGCCAGATCGTCACATTGGCCGCTCTTCTCTCTGAAACGCTAGTACTTATCGTCTGCACAGCTATGTCGCGTGCTGCGGTATGCAGAGACACTAAAAGCACCATAGTAGAACACAGATGAAGCTTCTAAGTTGATGTCATAGCCAGTAAGAAGTAGTACAATTCATGTTTTAGGTATCGATTATTGACTTTTTAGCTGGCTTTCCTGCCTTGGACAAGAGCTAGGACTTTAAGACTCTGCATGAAAGGAGGACTAGCAGCCGAGTTGCATGGAAGAATGTGAAAAGTGTTCATATGTAGTAAAAACCTGAGAAATCCGTCCGTTTTCGTCATTTGTTATCGAATCGACTTAAAGCCAGATCGACACATTGGCCGCTCTTCTCTCTGAAACGGTTGTACTTATCGTCTGCAAAGCTATGTCGCGTGCTGCGGTATGCTGAGACACTAAAAGCACCATAATAGAACACAGATGAAGCTTCTAAGTTGATGTAATAGCCAGTAAGAAGTAGTACAATTCAAGTTTTAGGTATTGAATATGGAACTTTTAGCTGGCTTTGGTGCCTTGGACAATAGCTAGGACTTTAAGATTCTGCATGAAAGGAGGACTAGCAGCCGAGTTGCACGGGAGAATGTGAAAAGTGTTCATATGTAGTTAAAACTTGAGAAATCCGTCCGTTTTCGTCATTTGTTATCGAATCGACTTAAAGCCAGATCGTCACATTGGCCGCTCTTCTCTCTGAAACGGTTATACTTATCGTCTTCAAAGGTATGTCGCGTGTTGCCGTAGGCGGAAACAGGAGAAGCACCATAGTAGAACACAGATGAAGCTTCTAAGTTGATGTAATAGCCAGGAAGAAGTAGTACAATTCAAGATTTAGGTATCGATTATTGACTTTTTAGATGGCTTTGGTGCCTTGGACATGAGCTAGGACCTTAAGATTCTGCATGAAAGGAGGACTAGCAGCCGAGTTGCATGGGGGAATGTGCAAAGTGTTTAAATGTAGTAAAAACCTGAGAAATCCGTCCGTTTTCGTCATTTGTTATCGAATCGACTTAAAGCCAGATCGTCACATTGGCTGCTCTTCTCTCTGAAACGGTTGCACTTATCGTCTCCAAAGCTATGTCGTGTGCTGCGGTATGCGGAGACACTAAAATCACCATAGTAGAACACAGATGAAGCATCTAAGTTGATTTAATAGCCAGTAAGAAGTAATCCAATTCAAGTTTTAGGTATCGATTATTGACTTTTTAGCTGGCTTTGGTGCCTTGGACATGAGCTAGGACCTTAAGATTCTGCATGAAAGGAGGACTAGCAGCCGAGTTGCACGGGAGAATGTGAAAAGTGTTCATATGCAGTAAAAACCTAAGACATCCGTCCGTTTTCGTCATTTGTTATCGAAACGACTTAAAGCCAGATCGTCACATTGGCCGCTCTTCTCTCTGAAACGGTTGTACTTATCGTCTTCAAAGGTATGTCGCATGTTGCCGTAGGCGGAAACAGGAAAAGCACCATAGTAGAACACAGATGAAGCTTCTAAGTTGATGTAATAGCCAGTAAGAAGTAGTCCAATTCAAGTTTTAGATATCGATTATTGATTTTTAGCTGGGTTTTGGTGCCTTGGACATGAGCTAGGACCTTAATATTCTGCATGAGGGGAGGACTAACAGCCGAGTTGCAGGGTGGAATGTGAAAAGTGTTCAAATGTAGTAAAAACCTGAGAAATACGTCCGTTTTCGTCATTTGTTATCGAATCGACTTAAAGCCAGATCGTCACATTGGCCGCTCTTCTCTCTAAAACGGTTGTACTTATCGTCTGCAAAGCTATGTCGCGTGCTGCGGTATGCGGAGACACTAAAAGCACCATAGTAGAACACCCATTAAGCTTCTAAGTTGATGTAATACCCAGTAAGAAGTAGTAAAATTCAAGTTTTAGGTATCGATTATTGCCTTGTTAGCTGGCTTTGGTGCATTGGACATGAGATAGGAACTTAACATTCTGCATGAAAGGAGGACTAGCAGCCGAGATGCACGGGAGAATGCGAAAAGTGTTCATGTGTAGTAAAAACCTTAGAAATCCGTCCGATTTCGTCATTTGTTATCGAATCGACTTAAAGCCAGATCGTCACATTGGCTGCTCTTCTCTCTGAAACGGTTGCACTTATCGTCTGCAAAGCTATGTCGCGTGCTGCGGTATGCGGAGACACTAAAATCACCATAGTAGAACACAGATGAAGCATCTAAGTTGATGTAATAGCCAGTAAGAAGTAATCCAATTCAAGTTTTAGGTATCGATTATTGACTTTTTAGCTGGCTTTGGTGCCTTGGACATGAGCTAGGACCTTAAGATTCTGCATGAAAGGAGGACTAGCAGCCGAGTTGCACGGGAGAATGTGAAAAGTGTTCATATGCAGTAAAAACATGAGACATCCGTCCGTTTTCGTCATTTGTTATCGAATGGACTTAAAGCTAGATCGTCACATTGGCCGCTCTTCTCTCTGAAACGGTTGTACTTATCGTCTGCAAAGCTATGTCGCGTGCTGCGGTATGCGGACACACTAAAAGCACCTTAGTAGAACACAGATGAAGCTTCTAAGTTGATGTAATAGCCAGTAAGAAGAAGTAAAATTCAAGTTTTATGTATCGGTTATTGACTTTTTACACTTCTTTGGTGCCTTGGACACGAGCTAGGAACTTAAGATTTCGCATGAAGGAGGACTAGCAGCCGAGTTGCACGGGAGAATGTGAAAAGTGTTCATATGTAGTAAAAACCTGAGAAATCCGTCCGTTTTCGTAATTTGTTATCGAATCGACTTAAAGCCAGATCGTCACATTGGCCGCTCTTCTCTCTGAAACGCTAGTATTTATCGTCTGCACAGCTATGTCGCGTGCTGCGGTATGCAGAGACACTAAAAGCACCATAGTAGAACAAAGATGAAGCTTCTAAGTTGATGTAATAGCCAGTAAGAAGTAGTACAATTCATGTTTTAGGTATCGATTATTGACTTTTTAGCTGGCTTTCCTGCCTTGGACATGAGCTATGACCTTAAGACTCTGCATGAAAGGAGGACTAGCAGCCGAGTTGCATGGGAGAATGTGAAAAGTGTTCATATGTAGTAAAAACCTGAGAAATCCGTCCGTTTTCGTCATTTGTTATCGAATCGACTAAAACCCAGATCGTCAAATTGGCCGCTCTTTTCTCTGAAACGGTTGCACTTATCGTCTTCAAAGGTATGTCGCGTGTTGCCGTAGGCGGAAACAGGAAAAGCACCATAGTAGAACACAGATGAAGCTTCTAAGTTGATGTAATAGCCAGTAAGAAGTAGTCCAATTCAAGATTTAGGTATCGATTATTGACTTTTTAGCTGGCTTTGGTGCCTTGGACATGAGCTAGGACCTTAAGATTCTGCATGAAAGGAGGACTAGCAGCCGAGTTGCACGGGAGAATGTGAAAAGTGTTCATATGCAGTAAAAACCTGAGACATCCGTCCGTTTTCGTCATTTGTTATCGAATCGACTTAAAGCCAGATCGTCACATTGGCCGCTCTTCTCTCTGAAACGGTTGTACTTATCGTCTGCAAAGCTATGTCGCGTCCTGCGGTATGCGGACACACTAAAAGCACCATAGTAGAACACAGACGAAGCATCTAAGTTGATGTAATAGCCAGTAAGAAGTAATCCAATTCAAGTTTTAGGTATTGAATATTCACCTTTTAGCTGGCTTTGGTGCCTTGGACATGAGCTAGGACCTTAAGATTCTGCATTAAAGGAGGACTAGCAGCCGAGTTGCATGGGAGAATGTGAAAAGTGTTCATGTGTAGTAAAAACCTGAGAAATCCGTCCGTTTTCGTCATTTGTTATCGAATCGACTTAAAGCCAGATCGTCACATTGGCTGCTCTTCTCTCTGAAACGGTTGCACTTATCGTCTGCAAAGCTATGTCGCGTGCTGCGGTATGCGGAGACACTAAAATCACCATAGTAGAACACAGATGAAGCATCTAAGTTGATGTAATAGCCAGTAAGAAGTAATCCAATTCAAGTTTTAGGTATCGATTATTGACTTTTTAGCTGGCTTTGGTGCCTTGGACATGAGCTAGGACCTTAAGATTCTGCATGAAAGGAGGACTAGCAGCCGAGTTGCACGGGAGAATGTGAAAAGTGTTCATATGCAGTAAAAACCTGAGACATCCGTCTGTTTTCGTCATTTGTTATCGAATCGACTTAAAGCCAGATCGTCACATTGGCCGCTCTTCTCTCTGAAACGGTTGTACTTATCGTCTGCAAAGCTATGTCGCGTGCTGCGGTATGCGGACACACTAAAAGCACCATAGTAGAACACAGATGAAGCTTCTAAGTTGATGTCATAGCCAGTAAGAAGTAGTACAATTCAAGTTTTAGGTATCGATTATTGACTTTTTAGCTGGCTTTGGTGCCTTGGACATGAGATAGGACCTTAAGATTCTGCATGAAAGGAGGACTAGCAGCCGAGTTGCACGGGAGAATGTGAAACGTGTTCATATGCAGTAAAAACCTGAGACATCCGTCCGTTTTCGTCATTTGTTATCGAATCGACTTAAAGCCAGATCGACACATTGGCCGCTCTTCTCTCTGAAACGGTTGTACTTATCGTCTGCAAAGCTATGTCGCGTGCTGCGGTATGCTGAGACACTAAAAGCACCATAATAGAACACAGATGAAGCTTCTAAGTTAATGTAATAGCCAGTAAGAAGTAGTACAATTCAAGTTTTAGGTATTGAATATGGAACTTTTAGCTGGCTTTGGTGCCTTGGACATGAGCTAGGACCTTAAGATTCTGCATTAAAGGAGGACTAGCAGCCGAGTTGCATGGGAGAATGTGAAAAGTGTTCATATGTAGTAAAAACCTGAGAAATCCGTCCGTTTTCGTCATTTGTTATCGAATCGACTTAAAGCCAGATCGTCACATTGGCTGCTCTTCTCTCTGAAACGGTTGCACTTATCGTCTGCAAAGCTATGTCGCGTGCTGCGGTATGCGGAGACACTAAAATCACCATAGTAGAACACAGATGAAGCATCTAAGTTGATGTAATAGCCAGTAAGAAGTAATCCAATTCAAGTTTTAGGTATCGATTATTGACTTTTTAGCTGGCTTTGGTGCCTTGGACATGAGCTAGGACCTTAAGATTCTGCATGAATGGAGGACTAGCAGCCGAGTTGCAGGGGGGAATGTGAAAAGTGTTCAAATGTAGTAAAAACCTGAGAAATACGTCCGTTTTCGTCATTTGTTATCGAATCGACTTAAAGCCAGATCGTCACATTGGCTGCTCTTCTCTCTGAAACGGTTGCACTTATCGTCTGCAAAGCTATGTCGCGTGCTGCGGTATGCGGAGACACTAAAATCACCATAGTAGAACACAGATGAAGCATCTAAGTTGATGTAATAGCCAGTAAGAAGTAATACCATTCAAGTTTTAGGTATCGATTATTGACTTTTTAGCTGGCTTTGGTGCCTTGGACATGAGCTAGGACCTTAAGATTCTGCATTAAAGGAGAACTAGCAGCAGAGTTGCATGGGAGAATGTGAAAAGTGTTCATATGTAGTAAAAACCTGAGAAATCCGTCCGTTTTCGTCATTTGTTATCGAATCGACTTAAAGCCAGATCGTCACATTGGCTGCTCTTCTCTCTGAAACGGTTGCACTTATCGTCTGCAAAGCTATGTCGCGTGCTGCGGTATGCGGAGACACTAAAATCACCATAGTAGAACACAGATGAAGCATCTAAGTTGATTTAATAGCCAGTAAGAAGTAATCCAATTCAAGTTTTAGGTATCGATTATTGACTTTTTAGCTGGCTTTGGTGCCTTGGACATGAGCTAGGACCTTAAGATTCTGCATGAAAGGAGGACTAGCAGCCGAGTTGCACGGGAGAATGTGAAAAGTGTTCATATGCAGTAAAAACCTGAGACATCCGTCCGTTTTCGTCATTTGTTATCGAATCGACTTAAAGCCAGATCGTCACATTGGCCGCTCTTCTCTCTGAAACGGTTGTACTTATCGTCTGCAAAGCTATGTCGCGTGCTGCGGTATGCGGACACACTAAAAGCACCATAGTAGAACACAGATGAAGCATCTAAGTATGTAATAGCCAGTAAGAAGTAATCCAATTCAAGTTTTAGGTATTGAATATTGACCTTTTAGCTGGCTTTGGTGACTTGGACATGAGCTAGGACCTTAAGATTCTGCATTAAAGGAGGACTAGCAGCCGAGTTGCATGGGAGAATGTGAAAAGTGTTCATATGTAGTAAAAACCTGAGAAATCCGTCCGTTTTCGTCATTTGTTATCGAATCGACTTAAAGCCAGATCGTCACATTGGCTGCTCTTCTCTCTGAAACGGTTGCACTTATCGTCTGCAAAGCTATGTCGCGTGCTGCGGTATGCGGAGACACTAAAATCACCATAGTAGAACACAGATGAAGCATCTAAGTTGATGTAATAGCCAGTAAGAAGTAATCCAATTCAAGTTTTAGGTATCGATTATTGACTTTTTAGCTGGCTTTGGTGCCTTGGACATGAGCTAGGACCTTAAGATTCTGCATGAAAGGAGGACTAGCAGCCGAGTTGCACGGGAGAATGTGAAAAGTGTTCATATGCAGTAAAAACCTGAGACATCCGTCCGTTTTCGTCATTTGTTATCGAATCGACTTAAAGCCAGATCGTCACATTGGCCGCTCTTCTCTCTGAAACGGTTGTACTTATCGTCTGCAAAGCTATGTCGCGTGCTGCGGTATGCGGACACACTAAAAGCACCATAGTAGAACACAGATGAAGCTTCTAAGTTGATGTAATAGCCAGTAAGAAGTAGTTCAATTCAAGTTTTAGGTATTGAATATGGAACTTTTAGCTGGCTTTGGTGCCTTGGACATGAGCTAGGACCTTAAGATTCTGCATGAAAGGAGGACTAGCAGCCGAGTTGCACGGGAGAATGTGAAAAGTGTTCATATGTAGTTAAAACCTTAGAAATCCGTCCGTTTTCGTCATTTGTTATCGAATCGACTTAAAGCCAGATCGTCACATTGGCCGCTCTTCTCTCTGAAACAGTTGTACTTATCGTCTTCAAAGGTATGTCGCATGTTGCCGTAGGCGGAAACAGGAAAAGCACCATAGTAGAACACAGATGAAGCTTCTAAGTTGATGTAATAGCCAATAAGAATTAGTCCAATTCAAGATTTAGGTATCGATTATTGACTTTTTAGCTGGGTTTTGGTGCCTTGGACATGAGCTAGGACCTTAATATTCTGCATGAAAGGAGGACTAACAGCCGAGTTGCAGGGGGGAATGTGAAAAGTGTTCAAATGTAGTAAAAACCTGAGAAATACGTCCGTTTTCGTCATTTGTTATCGAATCGACTTAAAGCCAGATCGTGACATTGGCCGCTCTTCTCTCTGAAACGGTTGTACTTATCGTCTGCAAAGCTATGTCGCGTGCTGCGGTATGCGGAGACACTAAAAGCACCATAGTAGAACACCCATTAAGCTTCTTAGTTGATGTAATACCCAGTAAGAAGTAGTAAAATTCAAGTTTTAGGTACCGATTGTTGACTTTTTAGCTGGCTTTGGTGCCTTGGACATGAGATAGGAACTTAACATTCTGCATGAAAGGAGGACTAGCAGCCGAGATGCACGGGAGAATGCGAAAAGTGTTCATGTGTAGTAAAAACCTTAGAAATCCGTCCGTTTTCGTCATTTGTTATCGAATCGACTTAAAGCCAGATCGTCACATTGGCTGCTCTTCTCTCTGAAACGGTTGTACTTATCGTCTGCAAAGCTATGTCGCGTGCTGCGGTATGCGGACACACTAAAAGCACATTAGTAGAACACAGATGAAGCTTCTAAGTTGATGTAATAGCCAATAAGAAGAAATAAAATTCAAGTTTTATGTATCGGTTATTGACTTTTTAGCTGGCTTTGGTGCCTTGGACATGAGCTAGGACCTTAAGATTCTGCATGAAAGGAGGACTAGCAGCCGAGTTGCACGGGAGAATGTGAAAAGTGTTCATATGCAGTAAAAACCTGAGACATCCGTCCGTTTTCGTCATTTGTTATCGAATCGACTTAAAGCCAGATCGTCACATTGGCCGCTCTTCTCTCTGAAACGGTTGTACTTATCGTCTGCAAAGCTATGTCGCGTCCTGCGGTATGCGGACACACTAAAAGCACCATAGTAGAACACAGACGAAGCATCTAAGTTGATGTAATAGCCAGTAAGAAGTAATCCAATTCAAGTTTTAGGTATTGAATATTCACCTTTTAGCTGGCTTTGGTGCCTTGGACAGGAGCTAGGACCTTAAGATTCTGCATTAAAGGAGGACTAGCAGCCGAGTTGCATGGGAGAATGTGAAAAGTGTTCATATGTAGTAAAAACCTGAGAAATCCGTCCGTTTTCGTCATTTGTTATCGAATCGACTTAAAGCCAGATCGTCACATTGGCTGCTCTTCTCTCTGAAACGGTTGCACTTATCGTCTGCAAAGCTATGTCGCGTGCTGCGGTATGCGGAGACACTAAAATCACCATAGTAGAACACAGATGAAGCATCTAAGTTGATGTAATAGCCAGTAAGAAGTAATCCAATTCAAGTTTTAGGTATCGATTATTGACTTTTTAGCTGGCTTTGGTGCCTTGGACATGAGCTAGGACCTTAAGATTCTGCATGAATGGAGGACTAGCAGCCGAGTTGCAGGGGGGAATGTGAAAAGTGTTCAAATGTAGTAAAAACCTGAGAAATACGTCCGTTTTCGTCATTTGTTATCGAATCGACTTAAAGCCAGATCGTCACATTGGCTGCTCTTCTCTCTGAAACGGTTGCACTTATCGTCTGCAAAGCTATGTCGCGTGCTGCGGTATGCGGAGACACTAAAATCACCATAGTAGAACACAGATGAAGCATCTAAGTTGATGTAATAGCCAGTAAGAAGTAATACCATTCAAGTTTTAGGTATCGATTATTGACTTTTTAGCTGGCTTTGGTGCCTTGGACATGAGCTAGGACCTTAAGATTCTGCATTAAAGGAGAACTAGCAGCCGAGTTGCATGGGAGAATGTGAAAAGTGTTCATATGTAGTAAAAACCTGAGAAATCCGTCCGTTTTCGTCATTTGTTATCGAATCGACTTAAAGCCAGATCGTCACATTGGCTGCTCTTCTCTCTGAAACGGTTGCACTTATCGTCTGCAAAGCTATGTCGCGTGCTGCGGTATGCGGAGACACTAAAATCACCATAGTAGAACACAGATGAAGCATCTAAGTTGATTTAATAGCCAGTAAGAAGTAATCCAATTCAAGTTTTAGGTATCGATTATTGACTTTTTAGCTGGCTTTGGTGCCTTGGACATGAGCTAGGACCTTAAGATTCTGCATGAAAGGAGGACTAGCAGCCGAGTTGCACGGGAGAATGTGAAAAGTGTTCATATGCAGTAAAAACCTGAGACATCCGTCCGTTTTCGTCATTTGTTATCGAATCGACTTAAAGCCAGATCGTCACATTGGCCGCTCTTCTCTCTGAAACGGTTGTACTTATCGTCTGCAAAGCTATGTCGCGTGCTGCGGTATGCGGACACACTAAAAGCACCATAGTAGAACACAGATGAAGCATCTAAGTATGTAATAGCCAGTAAGAAGTAATCCAATTCAAGTTTTAGGTATTGAATATTGACCTTTTAGCTGGCTTTGGTGACTTGGACATGAGCTAGGACCTTAAGATTCTGCATTAAAGGAGGACTAGCAGCCGAGTTGCATGGGAGAATGTGAAAAGTGTTCATATGTAGTAAAAACCTGAGAAATCCGTCCGTTTTCGTCATTTGTTATCGAATCGACTTAAAGCCAGATCGTCACATTGGCTGCTCTTCTCTCTGAAACGGTTGCACTTATCGTCTGCAAAGCTATGTCGCGTGCTGCGGTATGCGGAGACACTAAAATCACCATAGTAGAACACAGATGAAGCATCTAAGTTGATGTAATAGCCAGTAAGAAGTAATCCAATTCAAGTTTTAGGTATCGATTATTGACTTTTTAGCTGGCTTTGGTGCCTTGGACATGAGCTAGGACCTTAAGATTCTGCATGAAAGGAGGACTAGCAGCCGAGTTGCACGGGAGAATGTGAAAAGTGTTCATATGCAGTAAAAACCTGAGACATCCGTCCGTTTTCGTCATTTGTTATCGAATCGACTTAAAGCCAGATCGTCACATTGGCCGCTCTTCTCTCTGAAACGGTTGTACTTATCGTCTGCAAAGCTATGTCGCGTGCTGCGGTATGCGGACACACTAAAAGCACCATAGTAGAACACAGATGAAGCTTCTAAGTTGATGTAATAGCCAGTAAGAAGTAGTTCAATTCAAGTTTTAGGTATTGAATATGGAACTTTTAGCTGGCTTTGGTGCCTTGGACATGAGCTAGGACCTTAAGATTCTGCATGAAAGGAGGACTAGCAGCCGAGTTGCACGGGAGAATGTGAAAAGTGTTCATATGTAGTTAAAACCTTAGAAATCCGTCCGTTTTCGTCATTTGTTATCGAATCGACTTAAAGCCAGATCGTCACATTGGCCGCTCTTCTCTCTGAAACAGTTGTACTTATCGTCTTCAAAGGTATGTCGCATGTTGCCGTAGGCGGAAACAGGAAAAGCACCATAGTAGAACACAGATGAAGCTTCTAAGTTGATGTAATAGCCAATAAGAATTAGTCCAATTCAAGATTTAGGTATCGATTATTGACTTTTTAGCTGGGTTTTGGTGCCTTGGACATGAGCTAGGACCTTAATATTCTGCATGAAAGGAGGACTAACAGCCGAGTTGCAGGGGGGAATGTGAAAAGTGTTCAAATGTAGTAAAAACCTGAGAAATACGTCCGTTTTCGTCATTTGTTATCGAATTGACTTAAAGCCAGATCGTGACATTGGCCGCTCTTCTCTCTGAAACGGTTGTACTTATCGTCTGCAAAGCTATGTCGCGTGCTGCGGTATGCGGAGACACTAAAAGCACCATAGTAGAACACCCATTAAGCTTCTAAGTTGATGTAATACCCAGTAAGAAGTAGTAAAATTCAAGTTTTAGGTACCGATTGTTGACTTTTTAGCTGGCTTTGGTGCCTTGGACATGAGATAGGAACTTAACATTCTGCATGAAAGGAGGACTAGCAGCCGAGATGCACGGGAGAATGCGAAAAGTGTTCATGTGTAGTAAAAACCTTAGAAATCCGTCCGTTTTCGTCATTTGTTATCGAATCGACTTAAAGCCAGATCGTCACATTGGCTGCTCTTCTCTCTGAAACGGTTGTACTTATCGTCTGCAAAGCTATGTCGCGTGCTGCGGTATGCGGACACACTAAAAGCACATTAGTAGAACACAGATGAAGCTTCTAAGTTTATGTAATAGCCAATAAGAAGAAGTAAAATTCAAGTTTTATGTATCGGTTATTGACTTTTTACACTTCTTTGGTGCCTTGGACACGAGCTAGGAACTTAAGATTTCGCATGAACGAGGACTAGCAGCCGAGTTGCACGGGAGAATGTGAAAAGTGTTCATATGTAGTAAAAACCTGAGAAATCCGTCCGTTTTCGTCATTTGTTATCGAATCGACTTAAAGCCAGATCGTCACATTGGCCGCTCTTCTCTCTGAAACGGTTGCACTTATCGTCTGCAAAGCTATGTCGCGTGCTGCGGTATGCGGAGACACTAAAATCACCATAGTAGAACACAGATGAAGCATCTAAGTTGATGTAATAGCCAGTAAGAAGTAATACCATTCAAGTTTTAGGTATCGATTATTGACTTTTTAGCTGGCTTTGGTGCCTTGGACATGAGCTAGGACCTTAAGATTCTGCATTAAAGGAGAACTAGCAGCAGAGTTGCATGGGAGAATGTGAAAAGTGTTCATATGTAGTAAAAACCTGAGAAATCCGTCCGTTTTCGTCATTTGTTATCGAATCGACTTAAAGCCAGATCGTCACATTGGCTGCTCTTCTCTCTGAAACGGTTGCACTTATCGTCTGCAAAGCTATGTCGCGTGCTGCGGTATGCGGAGACACTAAAATCACCATAGTAGAACACAGATGAAGCATCTAAGTTGATTTAATAGCCAGTAAGAAGTAATCCAATTCAAGTTTTAGGTATCGATTATTGACTTTTTAGCTGGCTTTGGTGCCTTGGACATGAGCTAGGACCTTAAGATTCTGCATGAAAGGAGGACTAGCAGCCGAGTTGCACGGGAGAATGTGAAAAGTGTTCATATGCAGTAAAAACCTGAGACATCCGTCCGTTTTCGTCATTTGTTATCGAATCGACTTAAAGCCAGATCGTCACATTGGCCGCTCTTCTCTCTGAAACGGTTGTACTTATCGTCTGCAAAGCTATGTCGCGTGCTGCGGTATGCGGACACACTAAAAGCACCATAGTAGAACACAGATGAAGCATCTAAGTATGTAATAGCCAGTAAGAAGTAATCCAATTCAAGTTTTAGGTATTGAATATTGACCTTTTAGCTGGCTTTGGTGACTTGGACATGAGCTAGGACCTTAAGATTCTGCATTAAAGGAGGACTAGCAGCCGAGTTGCATGGGAGAATGTGAAAAGTGTTCATATGTAGTAAAAACCTGAGAAATCCGTCCGTTTTCGTCATTTGTTATCGAATCGACTTAAAGCCAGATCGTCACATTGGCTGCTCTTCTCTCTGAAACGGTTGCACTTATCGTCTGCAAAGCTATGTCGCGTGCTGCGGTATGCGGAGACACTAAAATCACCATAGTAGAACACAGATGAAGCATCTAAGTTGATGTAATAGCCAGTAAGAAGTAATCCAATTCAAGTTTTAGGTATCGATTATTGACTTTTTAGCTGGCTTTGGTGCCTTGGACATGAGCTAGGACCTTAAGATTCTGCATGAAAGGAGGACTAGCAGCCGAGTTGCACGGGAGAATGTGAAAAGTGTTCATATGCAGTAAAAACCTGAGACATCCGTCCGTTTTCGTCATTTGTTATCGAATCGACTTAAAGCCAGATCGTCACATTGGCCGCTCTTCTCTCTGAAACGGTTGTACTTATCGTCTGCAAAGCTATGTCGCGTGCTGCGGTATGCGGACACACTAAAAGCACCATAGTAGAACACAGATGAAGCTTCTAAGTTGATGTAATAGCCAGTAAGAAGTAGTTCAATTCAAGTTTTAGGTATTGAATATGGAACTTTTAGCTGGCTTTGGTGCCTTGGACATGAGCTAGGACCTTAAGATTCTGCATGAAAGGAGGACTAGCAGCCGAGTTGCACGGGAGAATGTGAAAAGTGTTCATATGTAGTTAAAACCTTAGAAATCCGTCCGTTTTCGTCATTTGTTATCGAATCGACTTAAAGCCAGATCGTCACATTGGCCGCTCTTTTCTCTGAAACAGTTGTACTTATCGTCTTCAAAGGTATGTCGCATGTTGCCGTAGGCGGAAACAGGAAAAGCACCATAGTAGAACACAGATGAAGCTTCTAAGTTGATGTAATAGCCAATAAGAATTAGTCCAATTCAAGATTTAGGTATCGATTATTGACTTTTTAGCTGGGTTTTGGTGCCTTGGACATGAGCTAGGACCTTAATATTCTGCATGAAAGGAGGACTAACAGCCGAGTTGCAGGGGGGAATGTGAAAAGTGTTCAAATGTAGTAAAAACCTGAGAAATACGTCCGTTTTCGTCATTTGTTATCGAATCGACTTAAAGCCAGATCGTGACATTGGCCGCTCTTCTCTCTGAAACGGTTGTACTTATCGTCTGCAAAGCTATGTCGCGTGCTGCGGTATGCGGAGACACTAAAAGCACCATAGTAGAACACCCATTAAGCTTCTAAGTTGATGTAATACCCAGTAAGAAGTAGTAAAATTCAAGTTTTAGGTACCGATTGTTGACTTTTTAGCTGGCTTTGGTGCCTTGGACAAGAGATAGGAACTTAACATTCTGCATGAAAGGAGGACTAGCAGCCGAGATGCACGGGAGAATGCGAAAAGTGTTCATGTGTAGTAAAAACCTTAGAAATCCGTCCGTTTTCGTCATTTGTTATCGAATCGACTTAAAGCCAGATCGTCACATTGGCTGCTCTTCTCTCTGAAACGGTTGTACTTATCGTCTGCAAAGCTATGTCGCGTGCTGCGGTATGCGGACACACTAAAAGCACATTAGTAGAACACAGATGAAGCTTCTAAGTTGATGTAATAGCCAATAAGAAGAAGTAAAATTCAAGTTTTATGTATCGGTTATTGACTTTTTACACTTCTTTGGTGCCTTGGACACGAGCTAGGAACTTAAGATTTCGCATGAACGAGGACTAGCAGCCGAGTTGCACGGGAGAATGTGAAAAGTGTTCATATGTAGTAAAAACCTGAGAAATCCGTCCGTTTTCGTCATTTGTTATCGAATCGACTTAAAGCCAGATCGTCACATTGGCCGCTCTTCTCTTTGAAACGCTAGTACTTATCGTCTGCACAGCTATGTCGCGTGCTGCGGTATGCAGAGACACTAAAAGCACCATAGTAGAACACAGATGAAGCTTCTAAGTTGATGTCATAGCCAGTAAGAAGTAGTACAATTCATGTTTTAGGTATCGATTATTGACTTTTTAGCTGACTTTCCTGCCTTGGACATGAGCTAGGACCTTAAGACTCTGCATGAAAGGAGGACTAGCAGCCGAGTTGCATGGAAGAATGTGAAAAATGTTCATATGTAGTAAAAACCTGAGAAATCCGTCCGTTTTCGTCATTTGTTATCGAATCGACTTAAAGCCAGATCGACACATTGGCCGCTCTTCTCTCTGAAACGGTTGTACTTATCGTCTGCAAAGCTATGTCGCGTGCTGCGGTATGCTGAGACACTAAAAGCACCATAATAGAACACAGATGAAGCTTCTAAGTTGATGTAATAGCCAGTAAGAAGTAGTACAATTCAAGTTTTAGGTATTGAATATGGAACTTTTAGCTGGCTTTGGTGCCTTGGACAATAGCTAGGACTTTAAGATTCTGCATGAAAGGAGGACTAGCAGCCGAGTTGCACGGGAGAATGTGAAAAGTGTTCATATGTAGTTAAAACTTCAGAAATCCGTCCGTTTTCGTCATTTGTTATCGAATCGACTTAAAGCCAGATCGTCACATTGGCCGCTCTTCTCTCTGAAACGGTTATACTTATCGTCTTCAAAGGTATGTCGCGTGTTGCCGTAGGCGGAAACAGGAGAAGCACCATAGTAGAACACAGATGAAGCTTCTAAGTTGATGTAATAGCCAGGAAGAAGTAGTACAATTCAAGATTTAGGTATCGATTATTGACTTTTTAGATGGCTTTGGTGCCTTGGACATGAGCTAGGACCTTAAGATTCTGCATGAAAGGAGGACTAGCAGCCGAGTTGCATGGGGGAATGTGAAAAGTGTTTAAATGTAGTAAAAACCTGAGAAATCCGTCCGTTTTCGTCATTTGTTATCGAATCGACTTAAAGCCAGATCGTCACATTGGCCGCTCTTCTCTCTGAAACGGTTGTACTTATCGTCTTCAAAGGTATGTCGCATGTTGCCGTAGGCGGAAACAGGAAAAGCACCATAGTAGAACACAGATGAAGCTTCTAAGTTGATGTAATAGCCAGTAAGAAGTAGTCCAATTCAAGATTTAGAGATCGATTATTGACTTTTTAGCTGGGTTTTGGTGCCTTGGACATGAGCTAGGACCTTAATATTCTGCATGAGGGGAGGACTAACAGCCGAGTTGCAGGGGGGAATGTGAAAAGTGTTCAAATGTAGTAAAAACCTGAGAAATACGTCCGTTTTCGTCATTTGTTATCGAATCGACTTAAAGCCAGATCGTCACATTGGCCGCTCTTCTCTCTAAAACGGTTGTACTTATCGTCTGCAAAGCTATGTCGCGTGCTGCGGTATGCGGAGACACTAAAAGCACCATAGTAGAACACCCATTAAGCTTCTAAGTTGATGTAATACCCAGTAAGAAGTAGTAAAATTCAAGTTTTAGGTATCGATTATTGACTTTTTAGCTGGCTTTGGTGCATTGGACATGAGATAGGAACTTAACATTCTGCATGAAAGGAGGACTAGCAGCCGAGATGCACGGGAGAATGCGAAAAGTGTTCATGTGTAGTAAAAACCTTAGATATCCGTCCGTTTTCGTCATTTGTTATCGAATCGACTTAAAGCCAGATCGTCACATTGGCTGCTCTTCTCTCTGAAACGGTTGCACTTATCGTCTGCAAAGCTATGTCGCGTGCTGCGGTATGCGGAGACACTAAAATCACCATAGTAGAACACAGATGAAGCATCTAAGTTGATGTAATAGCCAGTAAGAAGTAATCCAATTCAAGTTTTAGGTATCGATTATTGACTTTTTAGCTGGCTTTGGTGCCTTGGACATGAGCTAGGACCTTAAGATTCTGCATGAAAGGAGGACTAGCAGCCGAGTTGCACGGGAGAATGTGAAAAGTGTTCATATGCAGTAAAAACCTGAGACATCCGTCCGTTTTCGTCATTTGTTATCGAATGGACTTAAAGCTAGATCGTCACATAGGCCGCTCTTCTCTCTGAAACGGTTGTACTTATCGTCTGCAAAGCTATGTCGCGTGCTGCGGTATGCGGACACACTAAAAGCACCTTAGTAGAACACAGATGAAGCTTCTAAGTTGATGTAATAGCCAGTAAGAAGAAGTAAAATTCAAGTTTTATGTATCGGTTATTGACTTTTTACACTTCTTTGGTGCCTTGGACACGAGCTAGGAACTTAAGATTTCGCATGAAGGAGGACTAGCAGCCGAGTTGCACGGGAGAATGTGAAAAGTGTTCATATGTAGTAAAAACCTGAGAAATCCGTCCGTTTTCGTAATTTGTTATCGAATCGACTTAAAGCCAGATCGTCACATTGGCCGCTCTTCTCTCTGAAACGCTAGTACTTATCGTCTGCACAGCTATGTCGCGTGCTGCGGTATGCAGAGACACTAAAAGCACCATAGTAGAACACAGATGAAGCTTCTAAGTTGATGTAATAGCCAGTAAGAAGTAGTACAATTCATGTTTTAGGTATCGATTATTGACTTTTTAGCTGGCTTTCCTGCCTTGGACATGAGCTATGACCTTAAGACTCTGCATGAAAGGAGGACTAGCAGCCGAGTTGCATGGGAGAATGTGAAAAGTGTTCATATGTAGTAAAAACCTGAGAAATCCGTCCGTTTTCGTCATTTGTTATCGAATCGACTAAAACCCAGATCGTCAAATTGGCCGCTCTTTTCTCTGAAACGGTTGCACTTATCGTCTTCAAAGGTATGTCGCGTGTTGCCGTAGGCGGAAACAGGAAAAGCACCATAGTAGAACACAGATGAAGCTTCTAAGTTGATGTAATAGCCAGTAAGAAGTAGTCCAATTCAAGATTTAGGTATCGATTATTGACTTTTTAGCTGGCTTTGGTGCCTTGGACATGAGCTAGGACCTTAAGATTCTGCATGAAAGGAGGACTAGCAGCCGAGTTGCACGGGAGAATGTGAAAAGTGTTCATATGCAGTAAAAACCTGAGACATCCGTCCGTTTTCGTCATTTGTTATCGAATCGACTTAAAGCCAGATCGTCACATTGGCCGCTCTTCTCTCTGAAACGGTTGTACTTATCGTCTGCAAAGCTATGTCGCGTCCTGCGGTATGCGGACACACTAAAAGCACCATAGTAGAACACAGACGAAGCATCTAAGTTGATGTAATAGCCAGTAAGAAGTAATCCAATTCAAGTTTTAGGTATTGAATATTCACCTTTTAGCTGGCTTTGGTGCCTTGGACATGAGCTAGGACCTTAAGATTCTGCATTAAAGGAGGACTAGCAGCCGAGTTGCATGGGAGAATGTGAAAAGTGTTCATATGTAGTAAAAACCTGAGAAATCCGTCCGTTTTCGTCATTTGTTATCGAATCGACTTAAAGCCAGATCGTCACATTGGCTGCTCTTCTCTCTGAAACGGTTGCACTTATCGTCTGCAAAGCTATGTCGCGTGCTGCGGTATGCGGAGACACTAAAATCACCATAGTAGAACACAGATGAAGCATCTAAGTTGATGTAATAGCCAGTAAGAAGTAATCCAATTCAAGTTTTAGGTATCGATTATTGACTTTTTAGCTGGCTTTGGTGCCTTGGACATGAGCTAGGACCTTAAGATTCTGCATGAAAGGAGGACTAGCAGCCGAGTTGCACGGGAGAATGTGAAAAGTGTTCATATGCAGTAAAAACCTGAGACATCCGTCTGTTTTCGTCATTTGTTATCGAATTGACTTAAAGCCAGATCGTCACATTGGCCGCTCTTCTCTCTGAAACGGTTGTACTTATCGTCTGCAAAGCTATGTCGCGTGCTGCGGTATGCGGACACACTAAAAGCACCTTAGTAGAACACAGATGAAGCTTCTAAGTTGATGTAATAGCCAGTAAGAAGAAGTAAAATTCAAGTTTTATGTATCGGTTATTGACTTTTTACACTTCTTTGGTGCCTTGGACACGAGCTAGGAACTTAAGATTTCGCATGAAGGAGGACTAGCAGCCGAGTTGCACGGGAGAATGTGAAAAGTGTTCATATGTAGTAAAAACCTGAGAAATCCGTCCGTTTTCGTAATTTGTTATCGAATCGACTTAAAGCCAGATCGTCACATTGGCCGCTCTTCTCTCTGAAACGCTAGTACTTATCGTCTGCAAAGCTATGTCGCGTGCTGCGGTATGCAGAGACACTAAAAGCACCATAGTAGAACACAGATGAAGCTTCTAAGTTGATGTAATAGCCAGTAAGAAGTAGTACAATTCATGTTTTAGGTATCGATTATTGACTTTTTAGCTGGCTTTCCTGCCTTGGACATGAGCTATGACCTTAAGACTCTGCATGAAAGGAGGACTAGCAGCCGAGTTGCATGGGAGAATGTGAAAAGTGTTCATATGTAGTAAAAACCTGAGAAATCCGTCCGTTTTCGTCATTTGTTATCGAATCGACTAAAACCCAGATCGTCAAATTGGCCGCTCTTTTCTCTGAAACGGTTGCACTTATCGTCTTCAAAGGTATGTCGCGTGTTGCCGTAGGCGGAAACAGGAAAAGCACCATAGTAGAACACAGATGAAGCTTCTAAGTTGATGTAATAGCCAGTAAGAAGTAGTCCAATTCAAGATTTAGGTATCGATTATTGACTTTTTAGCTGGCTTTGGTGCCTTGGACATGAGCTAGGACCTTAAGATTCTGCATGAAAGGAGGACTAGCAGCCGAGTTGCACGGGAGAATGTGAAAAGTGTTCATATGCAGTAAAAACCTGAGACATCCGTCCGTTTTCGTCATTTGTTATCGAATCGACTTAAAGCCAGATCGTCACATTGGCCGCTCTTCTCTCTGAAACGGTTGTACTTATCGTCTGCAAAGCTATGTCGCGTCCTGCGGTATGCGGACACACTAAAAGCACCATAGTAGAACACAGACGAAGCATCTAAGTTGATGTAATAGCCAGTAAGAAGTAATCCAATTCAAGTTTTAGGTATTGAATATTCACCTTTTAGCTGGCTTTGGTGCCTTGGACATGAGCTAGGACCTTAAGTTTCTGCATTAAAGGAGGACTAGCAGCCGAGTTGCATGGGAGAATGTGAAAAGTGTTCATATGTAGTAAAAACCTGAGAAATCCGTCCGTTTTCGTCATTTGTTATCGAATCGACTTAAAGCCAGATCGTCACATTGGCTGCTCTTCTCTCTGAAACGGTTGCACTTATCTTCTGCAAAGCTATGTCGCGTGCTGCGGTATGCGGAGACACTAAAATCACCATAGTAGAACACAGATGAAGCATCTAAGTTGATGTAATAGCCAGTAAGAAGTAATCCAATTCAAGTTTTAGGTATCGATTATTGACTTTTTAGCTGGCTTTGGTGCCTTGGACATGAGCTAGGACCTTAAGATTCTGCATGAAAGGAGGACTAGCAGCCGAGTTGCACGGGAGAATGTGAAAAGTGTTCATATGCAGTAAAAACCTGAGACATCCGTCTGTTTTCGTCATTTGTTATCGAATTGACTTAAAGCCAGATCGTCACATTGGCCGCTCTTCTCTCTGAAACGGTTGTACTTATCGTCTGCAAAGCTATGTCGCGTGCTGCGGTATGCGGACACACTAAAAGCACCATAGTAGAACACAGATGAAGCTTCTAAGATGATGTAATAGCCAGTAAGAAGTAGTACAATTCAAGTTTTAGGTATCGATTATTGACTTTTTAGCTGGCTTTGGTGCCTTGGACATGAGATAGGACCTTAAGATTCTGCATGAAAGGAGGACTAGCAGCCGAGTTGCACGGGAGAATGTGAAACGTGTTCATATGCAGTAAAAACCTGAGACATCCGTCCGTTTTCGTCATTTGTTATCGAATCGACTTAAAGCCAGATCGACACATTGGCCGCTCTTCTCTCTGAAACGGTTGTACTTATCGTCTGCAAAGCTATGTCGCGTGCTGCGGTATGCTGAGACACTAAAAGCACCATAATAGAACACAGATGAAGCTTCTAAGTTAATGTAATAGCCAGTAAGAAGTAGTACAATTCAAGTTTTAGGTATTGAATATGGAACTTTTAGCTGGCTTTGGTGCCTTGGACATGAGCTAGGACCTTAAGATTCTGCATGAAAGGAGGACTAGCAGCCGAGTTGCACGGGAGAATGTGAAAAGTGTTCATATGTAGTTAAAACTTGAGAAATCCGTCCGTTTTCGTCATTTGTTATCGAATCGACTTAAAGCCAGATCGTCACATTGGCCGCTCTTCTCTCTGAAACGCTTGTACTTATCGTCTGCAAAGCTATGTCGCGTGCTGCGGTATGCGGAGACACTAAAAGCACCATAGTAGAACACAGATTAAGCTTCTAAGTTGATGTAATACCCAGTAAGAAGTAGTAAAATTCAAGTTTTAGTTATCGATTATTGACTTTTTAGCTGGCTTTGGTGCCTTGGACATGAGCTAGGACCTTAAGATTCTGCATGAAAGGAGGACTAGCAGCCGAGTTGCACGGGAGAATGTGAAAAGTGTTCATATGCAGTAAAAACCTGAGACATCCGTCCGTTTTCGTCATTTGTTATCGAATCGACTTAAAGCCAGATCGTCACATTGGCCGCTCTTCTCTCTGAAACGGTTGTACTTATCGTCTGCAAAGCTATATCGCGTCCTGCGGTATGCGGACACACTAAAAGCACCATAGTAGAACACAGACGAAGCATCTAAGTTGATGTAATAGCCAGTAAGAAGTAATCCAATTCAAGTTTTAGGTATTGAATATTCACCTTTTAGCTGGCTTTGGTGCCTTGGACATGAGCTAGGACCTTAAGTTTCTGCATTAAAGGAGGACTAGCAGCCGAGTTGCATGGGAGAATGTGAAAAGTGTTCATATGTAGTAAAAACCTGAGACATCCGTCCGTTTTCGTCATTTGTTATCGAATGGACTTAAAGCTAGATCGTCACATTGGCCGCTCTTCTCTCTGAAACGGTTGTACTTATCGTCTGCAAAGCTATGTCGCGTGCTGCGGTATGCGGACACACTAAAAGCACCTTAGTAGAACACAGATGAAGCTTCTAAGTTGATGTAATAGCCAGTAAGAAGAAGTAAAATTCAAGTTTTATGTATCGGTTATTGACTTTTTACACTTCTTTGGTGCCTTGGACACGAGCTAGGAACTTAAGATTTCGCATGAAGGAGGACTAGCAGCCGAGTTGCACGGGAGAATGTGAAAAGTGTTCATATGTAGTAAAAACCTGAGAAATCCGTCCGTTTTCGTAATTTGTTATCGAATCGACTTAAAGCCAGATCGTCACATTGGCCGCTCTTCTCTCTGAAACGCTAGTACTTATCGTCTGCAAAGCTATGTCGCGTGCTGCGGTATGCAGAGACACTAAAAGCACCATAGTAGAACACAGATGAAGCTTCTAAGTTGATGTAATAGCCAGTAAGAAGTAGTACAATTCATGTTTTAGGTATCGATTATTGACTTTTTAGCTGGCTTTCCTGCCTTGGACATGAGCTATGACCTTAAGACTCTGCATGAAAGGAGGACTAGCAGCCGAGTTGCATGGGAGAATGTGAAAAGTGTTCATATGTAGTAAAAACCTGAGAAATCCGTCCGTTTTCGTCATTTGTTATCGAATCGACTAAAACCCAGATCGTCAAATTGGCCGCTCTTTTCTCTGAAACGGTTGCACTTATCGTCTTCAAAGGTATGTCGCGTGTTGCCGTAGGCGGAAACAGGAAAAGCACCATAGTAGAACACAGATGAAGCTTCTAAGTTGATGTAATAGCCAGTAAGAAGTAGTCCAATTCAAGATTTAGGTATCGATTATTGACTTTTTAGCTGGCTTTGGTGCCTTGGACATGAGCTAGGACCTTAAGATTCTGCATGAAAGGAGGACTAGCAGCCGAGTTGCACGGGAGAATGTGAAAAGTGTTCATATGCAGTAAAAACCTGAGACATCCGTCCGTTTTCGTCATTTGTTATCGAATCGACTTAAAGCCAGATCGTCACATTGGCCGCTCTTCTCTCTGAAACGGTTGTACTTATCGTCTGCAAAGCTATGTCGCGTCCTGCGGTATGCGGACACACTAAAAGCACCATAGTAGAACACAGACGAAGCATCTAAGTTGATGTAATAGCCAGTAAGAAGTAATCCAATTCAAGTTTTAGGTATTGAATATTCACCTTTTAGCTGGCTTTGGTGCCTTGGACATGAGCTAGGACCTTAAGTTTCTGCATTAAAGGAGGACTAGCAGCCGAGTTGCATGGGAGAATGTGAAAAGTGTTCATATGTAGTAAAAACCTGAGAAATCCGTCCGTTTTCGTCATTTGTTATCGAATCGACTTAAAGCCAGATCGTCACATTGGCTGCTCTTCTCTCTGAAACGGTTGCACTTATCTTCTGCAAAGCTATGTCGCGTGCTGCGGTATGCGGAGACACTAAAATCACCATAGTAGAACACAGATGAAGCATCTAAGTTGATGTAATAGCCAGTAAGAAGTAATCCAATTCAAGTTTTAGGTATCGATTATTGACTTTTTAGCTGGCTTTGGTGCCTTGGACATGAGCTAGGACCTTAAGATTCTGCATGAAAGGAGGACTAGCAGCCGAGTTGCACGGGAGAATGTGAAAAGTGTTCATATGCAGTAAAAACCTGAGACATCCGTCTGTTTTCGTCATTTGTTATCGAATTGACTTAAAGCCAGATCGTCACATTGGCCGCTCTTCTCTCTGAAACGGTTGTACTTATCGTCTGCAAAGCTATGTCGCGTGCTGCGGTATGCGGACACACTAAAAGCACCATAGTAGAACACAGATGAAGCTTCTAAGATGATGTAATAGCCAGTAAGAAGTAGTACAATTCAAGTTTTAGGTATCGATTATTGACTTTTTAGCTGGCTTTGGTGCCTTGGACATGAGATAGGACCTTAAGATTCTGCATGAAAGGAGGACTAGCAGCCGAGTTGCACGGGAGAATGTGAAACGTGTTCATATGCAGTAAAAACCTGAGACATCCGTCCGTTTTCGTCATTTGTTATCGAATCGACTTAAAGCCAGATCGACACATTGGCCGCTCTTCTCTCTGAAACGGTTGTACTTATCGTCTGCAAAGCTATGTCGCGTGCTGCGGTATGCTGAGACACTAAAAGCACCATAATAGAACACAGATGAAGCTTCTAAGTTAATGTAATAGCCAGTAAGAAGTAGTACAATTCAAGTTTTAGGTATTGAATATGGAACTTTTAGCTGGCTTTGGTGCCTTGGACATGAGCTAGGACCTTAAGATTCTGCATGAAAGGAGGACTAGCAGCCGAGTTGCACGGGAGAATGTGAAAAGTGTTCATATGTAGTTAAAACTTGAGAAATCCGTCCGTTTTCGTCATTTGTTATCGAATCGACTTAAAGCCAGATCGTCACATTGGCCGCTCTTCTCTCTGAAACGCTTGTACTTATCGTCTGCAAAGCTATGTCGCGTGCTGCGGTATGCGGAGACACTAAAAGCACCATAGTAGAACACAGATTAAGCTTCTAAGTTGATGTAATACCCAGTAAGAAGTAGTAAAATTCAAGTTTTAGTTATCGATTATTGACTTTTTAGCTGGCTTTGGTGCCTTGGACATGAGCTAGGACCTTAAGATTCTGCATGAAAGGAGGACTAGCAGCCGAGTTGCACGGGAGAATGTGAAAAGTGTTCATATGCAGTAAAAACCTGAGACATCCGTCCGTTTTCGTCATTTGTTATCGAATCGACTTAAAGCCAGATCGTCACATTGGCCGCTCTTCTCTCTGAAACGGTTGTACTTATCGTCTGCAAAGCTATGTCGCGTCCTGCGGTATGCGGACACACTAAAAGCACCATAGTAGAACACAGACGAAGCATCTAAGTTGATGTAATAGCCAGTAAGAAGTAATCCAATTCAAGTTTTAGGTATTGAATATTCACCTTTTAGCTGGCTTTGGTGCCTTGGACATGAGCTAGGACCTTAAGTTTCTGCATTAAAGGAGGACTAGCAGCCGAGTTGCATGGGAGAATGTGAAAAGTGTTCATATGTAGTAAAAACCTGAGAAATCCGTCCGTTTTCGTCATTTGTTATCGAATCGACTTAAAGCCAGATCGTCACATTGGCTGCTCTTCTCTCTGAAACGGTTGCACTTATCTTCTGCAAAGCTATGTCGCGTGCTGCGGTATGTGGAGACACTAAAATCACCATAGTAGAACACAGATGAAGCATCTAAGTTGATGTAATAGCCAGTAAGAAGTAATCCAATTCAAGTTTTAGGTATCGATTATTGACTTTTTAGCTGGCTTTGGTGCCTTGGACATGAGCTAGGACCTTAAGATTCTGCATGAATGGAGGACTAGCAGCCGAGTTGCAGGGGGGAATGTGAAAAGTGTTCAAATGTAGTAAAAACCTGAGAAATACGTCCGTTTTCGTCATTTGTTATCGAATCGACTTAAAGCCAGATCGTCACTTTGGCCGCTCTTCTCTCTAAAACGGTTGTACGTATCGTCTGCAAAGCTATGTCGCGTGCTGCGGTATGCGGAGACACTAAAAGCACCATAGTAGAACACCCATTAAGCTTCTAAGTTGATGTAATACCCAGTAAGAAGTAGTAAAATTCAAGTTTTAGGTATCGATTATTGACTTTTTAGCTGGCTTTGGTGCCTTGGACATGAGATAGGAACTTAACATTCTGCATGAAAGGAGGACTAGCAGCCGAGATGCACGGGAGAATGCGAAAAGTGTTCATGTGTAGTAAGAACCTTAGAAATCCGTCCGTTTTCGTCATTTATTATCGAATCGACTTAAAGCCAGATCGTTACATTGGCTGCTCTTCTCTCTGAAACGGTTGCACTTATCGTCTGCAAAGCTATGTCGCGTGCTGCGGTATGCGGAGACACTAAAAGCACCTTAGTAGAACACAGATGAAGCTTCTAAGTTGATGTAATAGCCAGTAAGAAGAAGTAAAATTCAAGTTTTATGTATCGGTTATTGACTTTTTACACTTCTTTGGTGCCTTGGACACGAGCTAGGAACTTAAGATTTCGCATGAAGGAGGACTAGCAGCCGAGTTGCACGGGAGAATGTGAAAAGTGTTCATATGTAGTAAAAACCTGAGAAATCCGTCCGTTTTCGTAATTTGTTATCGAATCGACTTAAAGCCAGATCGTCACATTGGCCGCTCTTCTCTCTGAAACGCTAGTACTTATCGTCTGCACAGCTATGTCGCGTGCTGCGGTATGCAGAGACACTAAAAGCACCATAGTAGAACACAGATGAAGCTTCTAAGTTGATGTAATAGCCAGTAAGAAGTAGTACAATTCATGTTTTAGGTATCGATTATTGACTTTTTAGCTGGCTTTCCTGGCTTGGACATGAGCTAGGACCTTAAGACTCTGCATGAAAGGAGGACTAGCAGCCGAGTTGCATGGGAGAATGTGAAAAGTGTTCATATGTAGTAAAAACCTGAGAAATCCGTCCGTTTTCGTCATTTGTTATCGAATCGACTAAAACCCAGATCGTCAAATTGGCCGCTCTTTTCTCTGAAACGGTTGTACTTATCGTCTGCAAAGCTATGTCACGTGCTGCGGTATGCGGAGACACTAAAATCACCACAGTAGAACACAGATGAAGCTTCTAAGTTGATGTAATATCCAGTAAGAAGTAGTACAATTCGAGATTTAGGTATTGATTATTGACTTTTTAGCTGGCTTTGGTGCCTTGGACATGAGCTAGGACCTTAAGATTCTGCATGAAAGGAGGACTAACAGCCGAGTTCCACGGGAGAATGTGAAAAGTGTTCATATGTAGTTAAAACTTGAGAAATCCGTCCGTTTTCGTCATTTGTTAGCGAATCGCCTTAAAGCCAGATCGTCACATTGGCCGCTCTTCTCTCTGAAACGGTTGCACTTATCGTCTTCAAAGGTATGTCGCGTGTTGCCGTAGGCGGAAACAGGAAAAGCACCATAGTAGAACACAGATGAAGCTTCTAAGTTGATGTAACAGCCAGTAAGAAGTAGTCCAATTCAAGATTTAGGTATCGATTATTGACTTTTTAGATGGCTTTGGTGCCTTGGACATGAGCTAGGACCTTAAGACTCTGCATGAAAGGAGGACTAGCAGCCGAGTTGCATGGGGGAATGTGAAAAGTGTTTAAATGTAGTAAAAACCTGAGAAATACGTCCGTTTTCGTCATTTGTTATCGAATCGACTTAAAGCCAGATCGTCACATTGGCCGCTCTTCTCTCTGAAACGGTTGTACTTATCGTCTGCAAAGCTATGTCGCGTGCTGCGGTATGCGGAGACACTAAAAGCACGATAGTAGAACACAGATTAAGCTTCTAAGTTGATGTAATACCCAGTAAGAAGTAGTAAAATTCAAGTTTTAGTTATCGATTATTGACTTTTTAGCTGGCTTTGGTGCCTTGGACATGAGCTAGGACCTTAAGATTCTGCATGAAAGGAGGACTAGCAGCCGAGTTGCACGGGAGAATGTGAAAAGTGTTCATATGCAGTAAAAACCTGAGACATCCGTCCGTTTTCGTCATTTGTTATCGAATCGACTTAAAGCCAGATCGTCACATTGGCCGCTCTTCTCTCTGAAACGGTTGTACTTATCGTCTGCAAAGCTATGTCGCGTCCTGCGGTATGCGGACACACTAAAAGCACCATAGTAGAACACAGACGAAGCATCTAAGTTGATGTAATAGCCAGTAAGAAGTAATCCAATTCAAGTTTTAGGTATTGAATATTCACCTTTTAGCTGGCTTTGGTGCCTTGGACATGAGCTAGGACCTTAAGATTCTGCATTAAAGGAGGACTAGCAGCCGAGTTGCATGGGAGAATGTGAAAAGTGTTCATATGTAGTAAAAACCTGAGAAATCCGTCCGTTTTCGTCATTTGTTATCGATTCGACTTAAAGCCAGATCGTCACATTGGCTGCTCTTCTCTCTGAAACGGTTGCACTTATCGTCTGCAAAGCTATGTCGCGTGCTGCGGTATGCGGAGACACTAAAATCACCATAGTAGAACACAGATGAAGCATCTAAGTTGATGTAATAGCCAGTAAGAAGTAATCCAATTCAAGTTTTAGGTATCGATTATTGACTTTTTAGCTGGCTTTGGTGCCTTGGACATGAGATAGGACCTTAAGATTCTGCATGAAAGGAGGACTAGCAGCCGAGTTGCACGGGAGAATGTGAAACGTGTTCATATGCAGTAAAAACCTGAGACATCCGTCCGTTTTCGTCATTTGTTATCGAATCGACTTAAAGCCAGATCGACACATTGGCCGCTCTTCTCTCTGAAACGGTTGTACTTATCGTCTGCAAAGCTATGTCGCGTGCTGCGGTATGCTGAGACACTAAAAGCACCATAATAGAACACAGATGAAGCTTCTAAGTTGATGTAATAGCCAGTAAGAAGTAGTACAATTCAAGTTTTAGGTATTGAATATGGAACTTTTAGCTGGCTTTGGTCCCTTGGACATGAGCTAGGACCTTAAGACTCTGCATGAAAGGAGGACTAGCAGCCGAGTTGCACGGGAGAATGTGAAAAGTGTTCATATGTAGTTAAAACTTGAGAAATCCGTCCGTTTTCGTCATTTGTTATCGAATCGACTTAAAGCCAGATCGTCACATTGGCCGCTCTTCTCTCTGAGACGCTTGTACTTATCGTCTGCAAAGCTATGTCGCGTGCTGCGGTATGCGGAGACACTAAAAGCACCATAGTAGAACACAGATTAAGCTTCTAAGTTGATGTAATACCCAGTAAGAAGTAGTAAAATTCAAGTTTTAGTTATCGATTATTGACTTTTTAGCTGGCTTTGGTGCCTTGGACATGAGCTAGGACCTTAAGATTCTGCATGAAAGGAGGACTAGCAGCCGAGTTGCACGGGAGAATGTGAAAAGTGTTCATATGCAGTAAAAACCTGAGACATCCGTCCGTTTTCGTCATTTGTTATCGAATCGACTTAAAGCCAGATCGTCACATTGGCCGCTCTTCTCTCTGAAACGGTTGTACTTATCGTCTGCAAAGCTATGTCGCGTCCTGCGGTATGCGGACACACTAAAAGCACCATAGTAGAACACAGACGAAGCATCTAAGTTGATGTAATAGCCAGTAAGCAGTAATCCAATTCAAGTTTTAGGTATTGAATATTCACCTTTTAGCTGGCTTTGGTGCCTTGGACATGAGCTAGGACCTTAAGATTCTGCATTAAAGGAGGACTAGCAGCCGAGTTGCATGGGAGAATGTGAAAAGTGTTCATATGTAGTAAAAACCTGAGAAATCCGTCCGTTTTCGTCATTTGTTATCGAATCGACTTAAAGCCAGATCGTCACATTGGCTGCTCTTCTCTCTGAAACGGTTGCACTTATCGTCTGCAAAGCTATGTCGCGTGCTGCGGTATGCGGAGACACTAAAATCACCATAGTAGAACACAGATGAAGCATCTAAGTTGATGTAATAGCCAGTAAGAAGTAATCCAATTCAAGTTTTAGGTATCGATTATTGACTTTTTAGCTGGCTTTGGTGCCTTGGACATGAGCTAGGACCTTAAGATTCTGCACGAAAGGAGGACTAGCAGCCGAGTTGCACGGGAGAATGTGAAAAGTGTTCATATGCAGTAAAAACCTGAGACATCCGTCTGTTTTCGTCATTTGTTATCGAATCGACTTAAAGCCAGATCGTCACATTGGCCGCTCTTCTCTTTGAAACGGTTGTACTTATCGTCTGCAAAGCTATGTCGCGTGCTGCGGTATGCGGACACACTAAAAGCACCATAGTAGAACACAGATGAAGCTTCTAAGTTGATGTAATTGCCAGTAAGAAGTAGTACAATTCAAGTTTTAGGTATCGATTATTGACTTTTTAGCTGGCTTTGGTGCCTTGGACATGAGATAGGACCTTAAGATTCTGCACGAAAGGAGGACTAGCAGCCGAGTTGCACGGGAGAATGTGAAACGTGTTCATATGCAGTAAAAACCTGAGACATCCGTCCGTTTTCGTCATTTGTTATCGAATCGACTTAAAGCCAGATCGACACATTGGCCGCACTTCTCTCTGAAACGGTTGTACTTATCGTCTGCAAAGCTATGTCGCGTGCTGTGGTATGCGGAGACACTAAAAGCACCATAGTAGAACACAGATTAAGCTTCTAAGTTGATGTAATACCCAGTAAGAAGTAGTAAAATTCAAGTTTTAGTTATCGATTATTGACTTTTTAGCTGGCTTTGGTGCCTTGGACATGAGCTAGGACCTTAACATTCTGCATGAAAGGAGGACTAGCTGCCGAGTTGCACGGGAGAACGTGAAAAGTGTTAATATGTAGTAAAAACCTTAGAAATCCGTCCGTTTTCGTCATTTGTTATCGAATCGACTTAAAGCCAGATTGTCACATTGGCCGCTCTTCTCTCTGAAACGCTTGTACCTATCGTCTGCAAAGCTATGTCGCGTGCTGCGGTATGCTGGGACACGAAAAGCACCATAATAGAACACAGATGAAGGTTCTAAGTTGATGTAATAGCCAGTAAGAAGTAGTACAATTCAAGTTTTAGGTATTGAATATGGAACTTTTAGCTGGCTTTGGTGCCTTGGACATGAGCTAGGACCTTAAGATTCTGCATGAAAGGAGGACTAGCAGCCGAGTTGCACGGGAGAATGTAAAAAGTGTTCATATGTAGTTAAAACCTGAGAAATCCGTCCGTTTTCGTCATTTGTTATCGAATCGACTTAAAGCCAGATCGTCACATTGGCCGCTCTTCTCTCTGAAACGGTTGTACTTATCGTCTTCAAAGGTATGTCGCATGTTGCCGTAGGTGGAAACAGGAAAAGCACCATAGTAGAACACAGATGAAGCTTCTAAGTTGATGTAATAGCCAGTAAGAAGTAGTCCAATTCAAGATTTAGGTTTCGATTATTGACTTTTTAGCTGGGTTTTGGTGCCTTGGACATGAGGTAGGACCTTAATATTCTGCATGAAAGGAGGACTAGCAGCCGAGTTGCATGGGGGAATGTGAAAAGTGTTCAAATGTAGTAAAAACCTGAGAAATCCGTCCGTTTTCGTCATTTGTTATCGAATCGACTTAAAGCCAGATCGTCACATTGGCCGCTCTTCTCTCTGAAACGGTTGTACTTATCGTCTGCAAAGCTATGTCGCATGATGCGGTATGCGGAGACACTAAAAGCAACATAGTAGAACACCCATTAAGCTTCTAAGTTGATGTAATACCCAGTAAGAAGTAGTAAAATTAGAGTTTTAGGTATCGATTATTGACTTTTTAGCTGGCTTTGGTGCCTTGGACATGAGATAGGACCTTAACATTCTGCATGAAGGGAGGACTAGCAGCCGAGATGCACGGGAGAATGCGAAAAGTGTTCATATGTAGTAAAAACCTTAGAAATCCGTCCGTTTTCGTCATTTGTTATCGAATCGACTTAAAGCCAGATCGTCACATTGGCCGCTCTTCTCTCTGAAACGGTTGTACTTATCGTCTGCAAAGCTATGTCGCGTCCTGCGGTATGCGGACACACTAAAAGCACCTTAGTAGAACACAGACGAAGCATCTAAGTTGATGTAATAGCCAGTAAGAAGTAATCCAATTCAAGTTTTAGGTATTGAATATTCACCTTTTAGCTGGCTTTGGTGCCTTGGACATGAGCTAGGACCTTAAGATTCTGCATTAAAGGAGGACTAGCAGCCGAGTTGCATGGGAGAATGTGAAAAGTGTTCATATGTAGTAAAAACCTGAGAAATCCGTCCGTTTTCGTCATTTGTTATCGAATCGACTTAAAGCCAGATCGTCACATTGGCTGCTCTTCTCTCTGAAACGGTTGCACTTATCGTCTGCAAAGCTATGTCGCGTGCTGCGGTATGCGGAGACACTAAAATCACCATAGTAGAACACAGATGAAGCATCTAAGTTGATGTAATAGCCAGTAAGAAGTAATCCAATTCAAGTTTTAGGTATCGATTATTGACTTTTTAGCTGGCTTTGGTGACTTGGACATGAGCTAGGACCTTAAGATTCTGCATGAAAGGAGGACTAGCAGCCGAGTTGCACGGGAGAATGTGAAAAGTGTTCATATGCAGTAAAAACCTGAGACATCAGTCTGTTTTCGTCATTTGTTATCGAATCGACTTAAAGCCAGATCGTCACATTGGCCGCTCTTCTCTCTGAAACGGTTGTACTTATCGTCTGCAAAGCTATGTCGCGTGCTGCGGTATGCGGACACACTAAAAGCACCATAGTAGAACACAGATGAAGCTTCTAAGTTGGTGTAATTGCCAGTAAGAAGTAGTACAATTCAAGTTTTAGGTATCGATTATTGACTTTTTAGCTGGCTTTGGTGCCTTGGACATGAGATAGGACCTTAAGATTCTGCATGAAAGGAGGACTAGCAGCCGAGTTGCACGGGAGAATGTGAAAAGTGTTCATATGTAGTAAAAACCTTAGACATCCGTCCGTTTTCGTCATTTGTTATCGAATCGACTTAAAGCCAGATCGTCACATTGGCCGCTCTTTTCTCTGAAACGGTTGTACTTATCGTCTGCAAAGCTATGTCGCGTCCTGCGGTATGCGGACACACTAAAAGCACCATAGTAGAACACAGACGAAGCATCTAAGTTGATGTAATAGCCAGTAAGCAGTAATCCAATTCAAGTTTTAGGTATTGAATATTCACCTTTTAGCTGGCTTTGGTGCCTTGGACATGAGCTAGGACCTTAAGATTCTGCATTAAAGGAGGACTAGCAGCCGAGTTGCATGGGAGAATGTGAAAAGTGTTCATATGTAGTAAAAACCTGAGAAATCCGTCCGTTTTCGTCATTTGTTATCGAATCGACTTAAAGCCAGATCGTCACATTGGCTGCTCTTCTCTCTGAAACGGTTGCACTTATCGTCTGCAAAGCTATGTCGCGTGCTGCGGTATGCGGAGACACTAAAATCACCATAGTAGAACACAGATGAAGCATCTAAGTTGATGTAATAGCCAGTAAGAAGTAATCCAATTCAAGTTTTAGGTATCGATTATTGACTTTTTAGCTGGCTTTGGTGCCTTGGACATGAGCTAGGACCTTAAGATTCTGCATGAAAGGAGGACTAGCAGCCGAGTTGCACGGGAGAATGTGAAAAGTGTTCATATGCAGTAAAAACCTGAGACATCCGTCTGTTTTCGTCATTTGTTATCGAATCGACTTAAAGCCAGATCGTCACATTGGCCGCTCTTCTCTCTGAAACGGTTGTACTTATCGTCTGCAAAGCTATATCGCGTGCTGCGGTATGCGGACACACTAAAAGCACCATAGTAGAACACAGATGAAGCTTCTAAGTTGATGTAATTGCCAGTAAGAAGTAGTACAATTCAAGTTTTAGGTATCGATTATTGACTTTTTAGCTGGCTTTGGTGCCTTGGACATGAGATAGGACCTTAAGATTCTGCACGAAAGGAGGACTAGCAGCCGAGTTGCACGGGAGAATGTGAAACGTGTTCATATGCAGTAAAAACCTGAGACATCCGTCCGTTTTCGTCATTTGTTATCGAATCGACTTAAAGCCAGATCGACACATTGGCCGCTCTTCTCTCTGAAACGGTTGTACTTATCGTCTGCAAAGCTATGTCGCGTGCTGCGGTATGCTGAGACACTAAAAGCACCATAATAGAACACAGATGAAGCTTCTAAGTTGATGTAATAGCCAGTAAGAAGTAGTACAATTCAAGTTTTAGGTATTGAATATGGAACTTTTAGCTGGCTTTGGTGCCTTGGACATGAGCTAGGACCTTAAGATTCTGCATGAAAGGAGGACTAGCAGCCGAGTTGCACGGGAGAATGTGAAAAGTGTTCATATGTAGTTAAAACTAGAGAAATCCGTCCGTTTTCGTCATTTGTTATCGAATCGACTTAAAGCCAGATCGTCACATTGGCCGCTCTTCTCTCTGAAACGGTTGTACTTATCGTCTGCAAAGCTATGTCGCGTGCTGTGGTATGCGGAGACACTAAAAGCACCATAGTAGAACACAGATTAAGCTTCTAAGTTGATGTAATACCCAGTAAGAAGTAGTAAAATTCAAGTTTTAGTTATTGATTATTGACTTTTTAGCTGGCTTTGGTGCCTTGGACATGAGCTAGGACCTTAACATTCTGCATGAAAGGAGGACTAGCAGCCGAGTTGCACGGGAGAACGTGAAAAGTGTTAATATGTAGTAAAAACCTTAGAAATCCGTCCGTTTTCGTCATTTGTTATCGAATCGACTTAAAGCCAGATTGTCACATTGGCCGCTCTTCTCTCTGAAACGCTTGTACCTATCGTCTGCAAAGCTATGTCGCGTGCTGCGGTATGCTGAGACACTAGAATCACCATAGTAGAACACAGATGAAGCATCTAAGTTGATGTAATAACCAGTAAGAAGTAATCCAATTCAAGTTTTAGGTATCGATTATTGACTTTTTAGCTGGCTTTGGTGCCTTGGACATGAGCTAGGACCTTAAGATTCTGCATTAAAGGAGGACTAGCAGGCGAGTTGCATGGGAGAATGTGAAAAGTGTTCATATGCAGTAAAAACCTGAGACATCCGTCTGCTTTCGTCATTTGTTATCGAATCGACTTAAAGCCAGATCGTCACATTGTCCGCTCTTCCCTCTGAAACGGTTGTACTTATCGTCTGCAAAGCTATGTCGCGTGCTGCGGTATACGGACACACTAAAAGCACCATAGTAGAACACAGATGAAGCTTCTAAGTTGATGTAATAGCCAGTAAGAAGTAGTACAATTCAAGTTTTAGGTATCGATTATTGACTTTTTAGCTGGCTTTGGTGCCTTGGACATGAGCTAGGACCTTAAGATTCTGCATGAAAGGAGGACTAGCAGCCGAGTTGCACGGGAGAATGTGAAACGTGTTCATATGTAGTAAAAACCTGAGACATCCGTCCGTTTTCGTCATTTGTTATCGAATCGACTCAAAGCCAGATCGACACATTGGCCGCTCTTCTCTCTGAAGCGGTTGTACTTATCGTCTGCAAAGCTATGTCGCGTGCTGCGGTATGCTGAGACACTAAAAGCACCATAATAGAACACAGATGAAGGTTCTAAGTTGATGTAATAGCCAGTAAGAAGTAGTACAATTCAAGTTTTAGGTATTGAATATGGAACTTTTAGCTGGCTTTGGTGCCTTGGACATGAGCTAGGACCTTAAGATTCTGCATGAAAGGAGGACTAGCAGCTGAGTTGCACGGGAGAATGTAAAAAGTGTTCATATGTAGTTAAAACCTGAGAAATCCGTCCGTTTTCGTCATTTGTTATCGAATCGACTTAAAGCCAGATCGTCACATTGGCCGCTCTTCTCTCGGAAACGGTTGTACTTATCGTCTTCAAAGGTATGTCGCATGTTGCCGTAGGTGGAAACAGGAAAAGCACCATAGTAGAACACAGATGAAGCTTCTAAGTTGATGTAATAGCCAGTAAGAAGTAGTCCAATTCAAGATTTAGGTTTCGATTATTGACTTTTTAGCTGGGTTTTGGTGCCTTGGACATGAGGTAGGACCTTAATATTCTGCATGAAAGGAGGACTAGCAGCCGAGTTGCATGGGGGAATGTGAAAAGTGTTCAAATGTAGTAAAAACCTGAGAAATCCGTCCGTTTTCGTCATTTGTTATCGAATCGACTTAAAGCCAGATCGTCACATTGGCCGCTCTTCTCTCTGAAACGGTTGTACTTATCGTCTGCAAAGCTATGTCGCATGATGCGGTATGCGGAGACACTAAAAGCAACATAGTAGAACACCCATTAAGCTTCTAAGTTGATGTAATACCCAGTAAGAAGTAATCCAATTCAAGTTTTAGGTATCGATTATTGACCTTTTAGCTGGCTTTGGTGCCTTTGACATGAGCTATGACCTTTAGATTCTGCATTAAAGGAGGACTAGCAGCCGAGTTGCATGGGAGAATGTGAAAAGTGTTCATATGTAGTAAAAACCTGAGAAATCCGTCCGTTTTCGTCATTTGTTATCGAATCGACTTAAAGCCAGATCGTCACATTGGCCGCTCTTCTGTCTGAAACGGTTGTACTTATCGTCTGCAAAGCTATGTCGCGTCCTGCGGTATGCGGACACACTAAAAGCACCATAGTAGAACACAGACGAAGCATCTAAGTTGATGTAATAGCCAGTAAGAAGTAATCCAATTCAAGTTTTAGGTATTGAATATTCACCTTTTAGCTGGCTTTGGTGCCTTGGACATGAGCTAGGACCTTAACATTCAGCATGAAAGGAGGACTAGCAGCCGAGTTGCATGGGAGAATGTGAAAAGTGTTCATATGCAGTAAAAACCTGAGACATCCGTCTGTTTTCGTCATTTGTTATCGAATCGACTTAAAGCCAGATCGTCACATTGGCCGCTCTCCTCTCTGAAACGGTTGTACTTATCGTCTGCAAAGCTATGTCGCGTGCTGCGGTATGTGGACACACTAAAAGCACCATAGTAGAACACAGATGAAGCTTCTAAGTTGATGTAATAGCCAGTAAGAAGTAGTACAATTCAAGTTTTAGGTATCGATTATTGACTTTTTAGCTGGCTTTGGTGCCTTGGACATGAGCTAGGACCTTAAGATTCTGCATGAAAGGAGGACTAGCAGCCGAGTTGCACGGGAGAATGTGAAACGTGTTCATATGTAGTAAAAACCTGAGACATCCGTCCGTTTTCGTCATTTGTTATCGAATCGACTTAAAGCCAGATCGACACATTGGCCGCTCTTCTCTCTGAAACGGTTGTACTTATCGTCTGCAAAGCTATGTCGCATGATGCGGTATGCGGAGACACTAAAAGCAACATAGTAGAACACCCATTAAGCTTCTAAGTTGATGTAATAGCCAGTAAGAAGTAGTACAATTCAAGTTTTAGGTATTGAATATGGAACTTTTAGCTGGCTTTGGTGCCTTGGACATGAGCTAGGACCTTAAGATTCTGCATGAAAGGAGGACTAGCAGCCGAGTTGCACGGGAGAAAGTGAAAAGTGTTCATATGCAGTAAAAACCTGAGACATCCGTCCGTTTTCGTCATTTGTTATCGAATCGACTTAAAGCCAGATCGTCACATTGGCCTCTCTTCTGTCTGAAACGGTTGTACTTATCGTCTGCAAAGCTATGTCGCGTGCTGCGGTATGCGGACACAGTAATAGCACCATAGTAGAACACAGATGAAGCTTCTAAGTTGATGTAATTGCCAGTAAGAAAAAGTAAAATTCAAGTTTTATGTATCGGTTATTGACTTTTTACACTTCTTTGGTGCCTTGGACACGAGCTAGGAACTTAAGATTTCGCATGAAGGAGGACTAGCAGCCGAGTTGCACGGGAGAATGTGAAAAGTGTTCATATGTAGTAAAAACCTGAGACATCCGTCCGTTTTCGTCATTTGTTATCGAATCGACTTAAAGCCAGATCGTCACATTGGCCGCTCTTCTGTCTGAAACGGTTGTACTTATCGTCTGCAAAGCTATGTCGCGTGCTGCGGTATGCGGACACAGTAAAAGCACCATAGTAGAACACAGATGAAGCTTCTAAGTTGATGTAATTGCCAGTAAGAAAAAGTAAAATTCAAGTTTTATGTATCGGTTATTGACTTTTTACACTTCTTTGGTGCATTGGACACGAGCTAGGAACTTAAGATTTCGCATGAAGGAGGACTAGCAGCCGAGTTGCACGGGAGAATGTGAAAAGTGTTCATATGTAGTAAAAACCTGAGAAATCCGTCCGTTTTCGTCATTTGTTATCGAATCGACTTAAAGCCAGATCGTCACATTGGCCGCTCTTCTCTCTGAAACGGTTGTACTTATCGTCTGCAACGCTATGTCGCGTGCTGCGGTATGCGGAGACACTAAAAGCACAATAGTAGAACACAGATGAAGCTTCTAAGTTGATGTAATAGCCAGTAAGAAGTAGTACAATTCAAGTTTTAGGTATCGATTATTGACTTTTTAGCTGGCTTTGGTGCCTTAGACATGAGCTAGGACCTTAAGATTCTGCATGAAAGGAGGACTAGCAGCCGAGTTGCACGGGAGAATGTGAAACGTGTTCATATGTAGTAAAAACCTGAGAAATCCGTCCGTTTTCGTCATTTGTTATCGAACCGACTTAAAGCCAGATCGTCACATTGGCCGCTCTTCTCTCTGAAACGGTTGTACTTATCATCTGCGAAGCTATGTCACGTGCTGCGGTATGCGGAGACACTAAAATCACCACAGTAGAACACAGATGAAGCTTCTAAGTTGATGTAATATGCAGTAAGAAGTAGTACAATTCGCGTTTTAGGTATCGATTATTGACTTTTTAGCTGGCTTTGGTGCCTTGGACATGAGCTAGGATCTTAAGATTCTCCAATAAAGGAGGACTAGCAGCCGAGTTGCACGGGAGAATGTGAAAAGTGTTCATATGTAGTAAAAACCTGAGAAACCCATCCGTTTTCGTCATTTGTTATCGAATCGACTTAAAGCCAGATCGTCACATTGGCCGCTCTTCTCTCTGAAACGGTTGTACTTATCGTCTGCAAAGCTATGACGCGTGTTGCCTTAGGCGGAAACAGGAGAAGCACCATAGTAGAACACAGGTGAAGCTTCTAAGTTGATGTAATAGCCAGTAAGAAGTAGTAGAATTCAAGATTTAGGTATCGATTATTGACTTTTTAGCTGGCTTTGGTGCCTTGGACATGAGCTAGGACCTTAAGATTCTGCATGAAAGGAGGACTAGCAGCCGAGTTGCACGGGAGGATGTGAAAAGTTTTCATATGTAGTAAAAACCTAAAAATTCGTCCGTTTTCGTCATTTGTTATCGAATCTACTTAAAGCAAGATCGTCACATTGGCCGCTCTTCTCTCTGAAACGGATGTACTTATCGTCTACAAAGCTATGTCGCGTGCTGCGATATGCAGAGACACTAAAAGCACCATAGTAGAACACAGATGAAGCTTCTAAGTTGATGTAATAGCCAGTAAGAAGTAGTACAATTAAAAGTTTTAGGTATCGGTTATTGACTTTTTATCCTTCTTTGGTGCCTTGGACACGATCTAGGAACTTAAGATTTTGCATGAAGGAGGACTAGCAGCCGAGTTGCACGGGAGAATGTGGAAAGTGTTCATATGCAGTAAAAACCTGAGACATCCGTCCGTTTTCGTCATTTGTTATCGAATCGACTTAAAGCCAGATCGTCACATTGGCCGCTCTTCTCTCTGAAACGGTTGTACTTATCGTCTGCAAAGCTATGTCGCGTCCTGCGGTATGCGGACACACTAAAAGCACCATAGTAGAACACAGATGAAGCATCTAAGTTGATGTAATAGCCAGTAAGAAGTAATCCAATTCAAGTTTTAGGTATCGATTATTGACTTTTTAGCTGGCTTTGGTGCCTTGGACATGAGCTAGGACCTTAAGATTCTGCATGAAAGGAGGACTAGCAGCCGAGTTGCACGGGAGAATGTGAAAAGTGTTCATATGCAGTAAAAACCTGAGACATCCGTCTGTTTTCGTCATTTGTTATCGAATCGACTTAAAGCCAGATCGTCACATTGGCCGCTCTTCTCTCTGAAACGGTTGTACTTATCGTCTGCAAAGCTATGTCGCGTGCTGCGGTATGCGGACACACTAAAAGCACCATAGTAGAACACAGATGAAGCTTCTAAGTTGATGTAATTGCCAGTAAGAAGTAGTACAATTCAAGTTTTAGGTATCGATTATTGACTTTTTAGCTGGCTTTGGTGCCTTGGACATGAGATAGGACCTTAAGATTCTGCACGAAAGGAGGACTAGCAGCCGAGTTGCACGGGAGAATGTGAAACGTGTTCATATGCAGTAAAAACCTGAGACATCCGTCCGTTTTCGTCATTTGTTATCGAATCGACTTAAAGCCAGATCGACACATTGGCCGCTCTTCTCTCTGAAACGGTTGTACTTATCGTCTGCAAAGCTATGTCGCGTGCTGCGGTATACGGACACACTAAAAGCACCATAGTAGAACACAGATGAAGCTTCTAAGTTGATGTAATAGCCAGTAAGAAGTAGTACAATTCAAGTTTTAGGTATTGAATATGGAACTTTTAGCTGGCTTTGGTGCCTTGGACATGAGCTAGGACCTTAAGATTCTGCATGAAAGGAGGACTAGCAGCCGAGTTGCACGGGAGAATGTGAAAAGTGTTCATATGTAGTTAAAACTAGAGAAATCCGTCCGTTTTCGTCATTTGTTATCGAATCGACTTAAAGCCAGATCGTCACATTGGCCGCTCTTCTCTCTGAAACGGTTGTACTTATCGTCTGCAAAGCTATGTCGCGTGCTGTGGTATGTGGAGACACTAAAAGCACCATAGTAGAACACAGATTAAGCTTCTAAGTTGATGTAATACCCAGTAAGAAGTAGTAAAATTCAAGTTTTAGTTATCGATTATTGACTTTTTAGCTGGCTTTGGTGCCTTGGACATGAGCTAGGACCTTAAGAATCTGCATGAAAGGAGGACTAGCAGCCGAGTTGCACGGGAGAACGTGAAAAGTGTTAATATGTAGTAAAAACCTTAGAAATCCGTCCGTTTTCGTCATTTGTTATCGAATCGACTTAAAGCCAGATTGTCACATTGGCCGCTCTTCTCTCTGAAACGCTTGTACCTATCGTCTGCAAAGCTATGTCGCGTGCTGCGGTATGCTGAGACACTAGAATCACCATAGTAGAACACAGATGAAGCATCTAAGTTGATGTAATAACCAGTAAGAAGTAATCCAATTCAAGTTTTAGGTATCGATTATTGACTTTTTAGCTGGCTTTGGTGCCTTGGACATGAGCTAGGACCTTAAGATTCTGCATTAAAGGAGGACTAGCAGGCGAGTTGCATGGGAGAATGTGAAAAGTGTTCATATGCAGTAAAAACCTGAGACATCCGTCTGCTTTCGTCATTTGTTATCGAATCGACTTAAAGCCAGATCGTCACATTGGCCGCTCTTCCCTCTGAAACGGTTGTACTTATCGTCTGCAAAGCTATGTCGCGTGCTGCGGTATACGGACACACTAAAAGCACCATAGTAGAACACAGATGAAGCTTCTAAGTTGATGTAATAGCCAGTAAGAAGTAGTACAATTCAAGTTTTAGGTATCGATTATTGACTTTTTAGCTGGCTTTGGTGCCTTGGACATGAGCTAGGACCTTAAGATTCTGCATGAAAGGAGGACTAGCAGCCGAGTTGCACGGGAGAATGTGAAACGTGTTCATATGTAGTAAAAACCTGAGACATCCGTCCGTTTTCGTCATTTGTTATCGAATCGACTCAAAGCCAGATCGACACATTGGCCGCTCTTCTCTCTGAAGCGGTTGTACTTATCGTCTGCAAAGCTATGTCGCGTGCTGCGGTATGCTGAGACACTAAAAGCACCATAATAGAACACAGATGAAGGTTCTAAGTTGATGTAATAGCCAGTAAGAAGTAGTACAATTCAAGTTTTAGGTATTGAATATGGAACTTTTAGCTGGCTTTGGTGCCTTGGACATGAGCTAGGACCTTAAGATTCTGCATGAAAGGAGGACTAGCAGCCGAGTTGCACGGGAGAATGTAAAAAGTGTTCATATGTAGTTAAAACCTGAGAAATCCGTCCGTTTTCGTCATTTGTTATCGAATCGACTTAAAGCCAGATCGTCACATTGGCCGCTCTTCTCTCTGAAATGGTTGTACTTATCGTCTTCAAAGGTATGTCGCATGTTGCCGTTGGTGGAAACAGGAAAAGCACCATAGTAGAACACAGATGAAGCTTCTAAGTTGATGTAATAGCCAGTAAGAAGTAGTCCAATTCAAGATTTAGGTTTCGATTATTGACTTTTTAGCTGGGTTTTGGTGCCTTGGACATGAGGTAGGACCTTAATATTCTGCATGAAAGGAGGACTAGCAGCCGAGTTGCATGGGGGAATGTGAAAAGTGTTCAAATGTAGTAAAAACCTGAGAAATCCGTCCGTTTTCGTCATTTGTTATCGAATCGACTTAAAGCCAGATCGTCACATTGGCCGCTCTTCTCTCTGAAACGGTTGTACTTATCGTCTGCAAAGCTATGTCGCATGATGCGGTATGCGGAGACACTAAAAGCAACATAGTAGAACACCCATTAAGCTTCTAAGTTGATGTAATACCCAGTAAGAAGTAGTAAAATTAGAGTTTTAGGTATCGATTATTGACTTTTTAGCTGGCTTTGGTGCCTTGGACATGAGATAGGACCTTAACATTCTGCATGAAGGGAGGACTAGCAGCCGAGATGCACGGGAGAATGTGAAAAGTGTTCATATGTAGTAAAACCCTTAGAAATCCGTCCGTTTTCGTCATTTGTTATCGAATCGACTTAAAGCCAGATCGTCACATTGGCTGCTCTTCTCTCTGAAACGGTTGCACTTATCGTCTGCAAAGCTATGTCGCGTGCTGCGGTATGCGGAGACACTAAAATCACCATAGTAGAACACAGATGAAGCATCTAAGTTGATGTAATAGCCAGTAAGAAGTAATCCAATTCAAGTTTTAGGTATCGATTATTGACCTTTTAGCTGGCTTTGGTGCCTTTGACATGAGCTATGACCTTTAGATTCTGCATTAAAGGAGGACTAGCAGCCGAGTTGCATGGGAGAATGTGAAAAGTGTTCATATGTAGTAAAAACCTGAGAAATCCGTCCGTTTTCGTCATTTGTTATCGAATCGACTTAAAGCCAGATCGTCACATTGGCCGCTCTTCTCTCTGAAACGGTTGTACTTATCGTCTTCAAAGGTATGTCGCATGTTGCCGTAGGCGGAAACAGGAAAAGCACCACAGTAGAACACAGATGAAGCTTCTAAGTTGATGTAATAGCCAGTAAGAAGTAGTCCAATTCAAGATTTAGGTTTCGATTATTGACATTTAGCTGGGTTTTGGTGCCTTGGACATGAGGTAGGACCTTAATATTCTGCATGAAAGGAGGACTAGCAGCCGAGTTGCATGGGGGAATGTGAAAAGTGTTCAAATGTAGTAAAAACCTGAGAAATCCGTCCGTTTTCGTCATTTGTTATCGAATCGACTTAAAGCCAGATCGTCACATTGGCCGCTCTTCTCTCTGAAACGGTTGTACTTATCGTCTGCAAAGCTATGTCGCATGATGCGGTATGCGGAGACACTAAAAGCAACATAGTAGAACACCCATTAAGCTTCTAAGTTGATGTAATACCCAGTAAGAAGTAGTAAAATTAGAGTTTTAGGTATCGATTATTGACTTTTTAGCTGGCTTTGGTGCCTTGGACATGAGATAGGACCTTAACATTCTGCATGAAAGGAGGACTAGCAGCCGAGATGCACGGGAGAATGCGAAAAGTGTTCATATGTAGTAAAAACCTTAGAAATCCGTCCGTTTTCGTCATTTGTTATCGAATCGACTTAAAGCCAGATCGTCACATTGGCCGCTCTTCTCTCTGAAACGGTTGCACTTATCGTCTGCAAATCTATGTCGCGTGCTGCGGTATGCGGAGACACTAAAATCACCATAGTAGAACACAGATGAAGCATCTAAGTTGATGTAATAGCCAGTAAGAATTAATCCAATTCAAGTTTTAGGTATCGATTATTGACTTTTTAGCTGGCTTTGGTGCCTTGGACATGAGCTAGGACCTTAAGATTCTGCATGAAAGGAGGACTAGCAGCCGAGTTGCACGGGAGAAAGTGAAAAGTGTTCATATGTAGTAAAAACCTGAGAAATCCGTCCGTTTTCGTCATGTGTTATCGAATCGACTTAAAGCCAGATCGTCACATTGGCTGCTCTTCTCTCTGAAACGGTTGCACTTATCGTCTGCAAAGCTATGTCGCGTGCTGCGGTATGCGGAGACACTAAAATCACCATAGTAGAACACAGATGAAGCATCTAAGTTGATTTAATAGCCAGTAAGAAGTAATCCAATTCAAGTTTTAGGTATCGATTATTGACTTTTTAGCTGGCTTTGGTGCCTTGGACATGAGCTAGGACCTTAAGATTCTGCATGAAAGGAGGACTATCAGCTGAGTTTCACGGGAGAATGTGAAAAGTGTTCATATGCAGTAAAAAGCTGAGACATCCGTCAGTTTTCGTCATTTGTTATCGAATCGACTTAAAGCCAGATCGTCACATTGGCCGCTCATCTGTCTGAAACGGTTGTACTTATCGTCTGCAAAGCTATGTCGCGTCCTGCGGTATGCGGACACACTAAAAGCACCATAGTAGAACACAGACGAAGCATCTAAGTTGATGTAATAGCCAGTAAGAAGTAATCCAATTCAAGTTTTAGGTATTGAATATTCACCTTTTAGCTGGCTTTGGTGCCTTGGACATGAGCTAGGACCTTAACATTCAGCATGAAAGGAGGACTAGCAGCCGAGTTGCACGGGAGAATGTGAAAAGTGTTCATATGCAGTAAAAACCTGAGACATCCGTCTGTTTTCGTCATTTGTTATCGAATCGACTTAAAGCCAGATCGACACATTGGCCGCTCTTCTCTCTGAAACGGTTGTACTTATCGTCTGCAAAGCTATGTCGCATGATGCGGTATGCGGAGACACTAAAAGCAACATAGTAGAACACCCATTAAGCTTCTAAGTTGATGTAATACCCAGTAAGAAGTAGTAAAATTCAAGTTTTAGGTATCGATTATTGACTTTTTAGCTGGCTTTGGTGCCTTGGACATGAGATAGGACCTTAACATTCTGCATGAAAGGAGGACTAGCAGCCGAGATGCACGGGAGAATGCGAAAATTGTTCAAATGTAGTAAAAACCTTAGAAATCCGTCCGTTTTCGTCATTTGTTATCGAATCGACTTAAAGCCAGATCGTCACATTGGCTGCTCTTCTCTCTGAAACGGTTGCACTTATCGTCTGCAAAGCTATGTCGCGTGCTGCGGTATGCTGAGACACTAAAAGCACCATAATAGAACACAGATGAAGCTTCTAAGTTGATGTAATAGCCAGTAAGAAGTAGTACAATTCAAGTTTTAGGTATTGAATATGGAACTTTTAGCTGGCTTTGGTGCCTTGGACATGAGCTAGGACCTTAAGATTCTGCATGAAAGGAGGACTAGCAGCCGAGTTGCATGGGGGAATGTGAAAAGTGTTCATATGCAGTAAAAACCTGAGAGATCCGTCCGTTTTCGTCATTTGTTATCGAATCGACTTAAAGCCAGATCGTCACATTGGCCGCTCTTCTGTCTGAAACGGTTGTACTTATCGTCTGCAAAGCTATGTCGCGTGCTGCGGTATGCGGACACAGTAAAAGCACCATAGTAGAACACAGATGAAGCTTCTAAGTTGATGTAATTGCCAGTAAGAAAAAGTAAAATTCAAGTTTTATGTATCGGTTATTGACTTTTTACACTTCTTTGGTGCCTTGGACACGAGCTAGGAACTTAAGATTTCGCATGAAGGAGGACTAGCAGCCGAGTTGCACGGGAGAATGTGAAAAGTGTTCATATGTAGTAAAAACCTGAGACATCCGTCCGTTTTCGTCATTTGTTATCGAATCGACTTAAAGCCAGATCGTCACATTGGCCGCTCTTCTGTCTGAAACGGTTGTACTTATCGTCTGCAAAGCTATGTCGCGTGCTGCGGTATGCGGACACAGTAAACGCACCATAGTAGAACACAGATGAAGCTTCTAAGTTGATGTAATTGCCAGTAAGAAAAAGTAAAATTCAAGTTTTATGTATCGGTTATTGACTTTTTACACTTCTTTGGTGCCTTGGACACGAGCTAGGAACTTAAGATTTCGCATGAAGGAGGACTAGCAGCCGAGTTGCACGGGAGAATGTGAAAAGTGTTCATATGTAGTAAAAACCTGAGAAATCCGTCCGTTTTCGTCATTTGTTATCGAATCGACTTAAAGCCAGATCGTCACATTGGCCGCTCTTCTCTCTGAAACGGTTGTACTTATCGTCTGCAACGCTATGTCGCGTGCTGCGGTATGCGGAGACACTAAAAGCACAATAGTAGAACACAGATGAAGCTTCTAAGTTGATGTAATAGCCAGTAAGAAGTAGTACAATTCAAGTTTTAGGTATCGATTATTGACTTTTTAGCTGGCTTTGGTGCCTTGGACATGTGCTAGGACCTTAAGATTCTGCATGAAAGGAGGACTAGCAGCCGAGTTGCACGGGAGAATGTGAAACGTGTTCATATGTAGTAAAAACCTGAGAAATCCGTCCGTTTTCGTCATTTGTTATCGAACCGACTTAAAGCCAGATCGTCACATTGGCCGCTCTTCTCTCTGAAACGGTTGTACTTATCATCTGCGAAGCTATGTCACGTGCTGCGGTATGCGGAGACACTAAAATCACCACAGTAGAACACAGATGAAGCTTCTAAGTTGATGTAATATGCTGTAAGAAGTAGTACAATTCGCGTTTTAGGTATCGATTATTGACTTTTTAGCTGGCTTTGGTGCCTTGGACATGAGCTAGGACCTTAAGATTCTCCAATAAAGGAGGACTAGCAGCCGAGTTGCACGGGAGAATGTGAAAAGTGTTCATATGTAGTAAAAACCTGAGAAACCCATCCGTTTTCGTCATTTGTTATCGAGTCGACTTAAAGCCAGATCGTCACATTGGCCGCTCTTCTCTCTGAAACGGTTGTACTTATCGTCTGCAAAGCTATGATGCGTGTTGCCTTAGGCGGAAACAGGAGAAGCACCATAGTAGAACACAGGTGAAGCTTCTAAGTTGATGTAATAGCCAGTAAGAAGTAGTAGAATTCAAGATTTAGGTATCGATTATTGACTTTTTAGCTGGCTTTGGTGCCTTGAACATGAGCTAGGACCTCAAGATTCTGCATGAAAGGAGGACTAGCAGCCGAGTTGCACGGGAGGATGTGAAAAGTTTTCATATGTAGTAAAAACCTAAAAATTCGTCCGTTTTCGTCATTTGTTATCGAATCTACTTAAAGCAAGATCGTCACATTGGCCACTCTTCTCTCTGAAACGGATGTACTTATCGTCTACAAAGCTATGTCGCGTGCTGCGATATGCAGAGACACTAAAAGCACCATAGTAGAACACAGATGAAGCTTCTAAGTTGATGTAATAGCCAGTAAGAAGTAGTACAATTAAAAGTTTTAGGTATCGGTTATTGACTTTTTATCCTTCTTTGGTGCCTTGGACACGATCTAGGAACTTAAGATTTTGCATGAAGGAGGACTAGCAGCCGAGTTGCACGGGAGAATGTGGAAAGTGTTCATATATAGTAAAAACCTGAGAAATCCGTCCGTTTTCGTCATTTGTTATCGAATCGACTTAAAGCCAGATCGTCATATTGGCCGCTCTTCTCTCTGAAACGGTTGTACTTATCGTCTGCAAAGCTATGTCACCTGCTGCGGTATGCGGAGACACTAAAATCACAACAGTAGAACACAGATCAAGCTTCTAAGTTGATGCAATATCCAGTAAGAAGTAGTACAATTCGCGTTTTAGGTATCGATTATTGACTTTTTAGCTGGCTTTGGTGCCTTGGACATGAGCTAGGACCTTAAGATTCTGCATGAAAGGAGGACTTGCAGCTCAGTTGCACGGGGGTATGTGAAAAGTGTTCATATGTAGTAAAAACCTGAGAAATCCGTCCGTTTTTGTCATTTGTTATCGAATCGACTTAAAGCCAGATCGACACATTGGCCGCTTTTCTCTCTGAAACGGTTGTACTTATCGTCTGCAAAGCTATGTCGCGTGCTGCGGTATGCTGAGACACTAAAAGCACTATAGTAGAACACAGATCAAGCTTCTAAGTTGATGTAATAGCCAGTAAGAAGTAGTACAATACAAGTATTTGGTATTGAATATTGACCTTTTAGCTGGCTTTTGTGCCTTGGACATGAGCTGGGACCTTAAGATTCTGCATGAAAGGAGGACTAGCAGCCGAGTTCCACGGGAGAATGTGAAAAGTGTTCATATGTAGTAAAAACATGAGAAATACGTCCGTTTTCGTCATTTATTATCGAATCTACATAAAGCCAGATCGTCACATTGGCCGCTCTTCTCTCTCAAACGGTTGTACTTATCGTCTGCAAAGCTATGTCGCGTACTGCGGTATTCGGAGACGCTAAAAGCACCATGGTAGAACACAGATGAAGCTTCTAAGATGATGTAATAGCCAGTAAGAAGTAGTACAATTCAAGTTTTAGGTATCGGTTGTTGACTTTTTAGCTGGCTTTGGTGCCTTGGACATGAGCTAGGACCTTAAGATTCTGCAATAAAGGAGGACTAGCAGCCGAGTTGCACGGGAGAATGTGAAAAGTGTTCATATGTAGTAAAAACCTGAGAAATCGGTCCGTTTTCGTCATTTGTTAGAGAATCGACTTAAAGCCAGATCGTCACATTGGCCGCTCTTCTCTCTGAAACTGTTGTACTTATCGTCTGCAAAGCTATGTCGCGTGTTGCCGTAGGCGGAAACAGGAAAAGCACCATAGTAGAACACAGATTAAACTTCTAAGTTGATGTAATAGCCAGTAAGAAGTAGTCCAATTCAAGATTTAGGAATCGATTATTGACTTTTTAGCTGGCTTTGGTGCCTTGGACATGAGCTAGGACCTTAAGAATCTGCATGAAAGGAGGACTAGCAGCCGAGTTGCACGGGAGAATGTGAAAAGTTTTCATATGTAGTAAAAACCTAAGAAATTCGTCCGTTTTCGTCATTTGTTATCGAATCGACTTAAAGCCAGATCGTCACATTGGCCGCTCTTCTCTCTGAAACGGTTGTACTTATCGTCTGCAAAGCTATGTCGCGTGCTGCTGTATGCGGAAACACTAAAAGCACCATAGTAGAACACAGATGAAGCTTCTAAGTTGACGTAATAGCCAGGAAGAAGTAGTACAATTCAAGTTTTAGGTGTCGGTTATTGACTTTTTAGCTGGCTTTGGTGCCTTGGACAAAAGCTAGGACCTTAACATTCTGTATGAAAGGAGGACTAGCAGCCGATTTGCATGGGAGAATGTGAAAAGTGTTCATATGTAGTAAAAACCCGAGAAATCCGTCCGTTTTCGTCATTTGTTATCGAATCGACTTAAAGCCAGATCGTCACATTGGCCGCTCTTCTCTCTGAAACGGATGTACTTATCGTCTGCAAAGCTATGTCGCGTGCTGCGGTATGCTGAGACACTAAAAGTACCATAGTAGAACACAGATGAAGCTTCTAAGTTGATGTAATAGCCAGTAAGAAGTAGTACAATTCAAGTTTTTGGTATTGAATATTGAATTTTTAGCTGGCTTTGGTGCCTTGGACATGAGCTAGGACCTTAATATTCTGCATGAAAGGAGTGCTAGCAGCCGAGTTGCACGGGAGAATGTGAAAAGTGTTCATATGTAGTAAAAACCTGAGATATCCGTCCATTTTCGTCATTTGTTATCGAATCGACTTAAAGCCAGATCGTCACATTGGCCGCTCATCTCTCTGAAAAACTTGTACTTATCGTCTGCAAAGCTATGTTGCGTGCTGCGGAATGCGGACACACTAAAAGCACCATAGTAGAACCCAGATGAAGCTTCTAAGTTGATGTAATAGCGAGTAAGAAGTAGTACAATTAAAGTTTTAGGTATCAGTTAACGACTTTTTACCCTTCTTTGGTGCCTTGGACACGTTCTAGGAAATTAAGATTTTGCATGAAGGAGGACTATCAGCCGAGTTGCACGGGAGAATGTGAAAAGTGTTCATATGTGGTAAAAACCTGAGACATCCGTCCGTTTTCGTCATTTGTTATCGAATCGACTTAAAGCCAGACCGTCACATTGGCCGCTCTTCTCTCTGAAACGCTTGTACTTATCGTCTGCAAAGCCATGTCGCGTGCTGCGGTATGCGGAGGCACTAAAAACACCATAGTAGAACACAGATGAAGCTTCTAAGTTGATGTAATAGCCAGTAATAAGTAGTACAATTCAAGTTTTAGGTATCGATTATTGACTTTTTAGCTAGCTTTGGTGCCTTGGACATGAGCTAGGACCTTAAGATTCTGCATGAAAGGAGGACTAGCAGCCGAGTTGCACGGGAGAATGTGAAAAGTGTTCATAAGTAGTAAAAACCTGAGAAATTCGTCCGTTTTTGTCATTTGTTTTCGAATCGACTTAAAGCCAGATCGTCACATTGGCCGCTCTTCTCTCTGAAACGCTTGTACTTATCGTCTGCAAAACTATGTCGCATGCTGCGGTATGCTGAGACACTACAAGCAGCATAGTAGAACATAGATGAAGCTTCTAAGTTGATGTAATAGCCAGTAAGAAGTAGTACAATTCAAGTTTTAGGTATTGATTATTGACTTTTTAGCTGGCTTTGGTGCCTTGGACATGAGCTAGGACCTTAAGATTCTGCATGAAAGGAGGACTAGCAGCCGAGTTGCACGGGAGAATGTGAAAAGTGTTCATATGTAGTAAAATCCTAAGAAATTCGTCCGTTTTCGTCATTTGTTATCGAATCGACTTAAAGCCAGATCGTCACATTGGCCGCTCTTCTCTCTGAAACGGTTGTACTTATCGTCTGCAAAGCTATGGCGCATGCTGCGGTATGCGGAGACAATAAAAGCACCATAGTAGAACACAGATGAAGCTTCTAATTTGACGTAATAGCCAGGAAGAAGTAGTACAATTCAAGTTTTAGGTATCGACTATTGACTTTTTAGCTGGCTTTGGTGCCTTGGCCATGAGCTAGGACCTTAACATTCTGCATGAAAGGAGGACTAGCAGCCGTTTGCATGGGAGAATATGAAAAGTGTTCATATGTAGTAAAAACCCGAGAAATCCGTCCGTTTTCGTCATTTGTTATCGTATCGTCTTAAAGCCAGATCGTCACATTAGCCGCTCTTCACTCTGAAACGGTTGTACTTATCGATTGCAAAGCTACGTCGCGTGCTGCGGTATGCGGAGACACTAAAAGCACCATAGTAGAACACAGATGAAGCTTCTAAGTTGATGTAATAGCCAGTAAGAAGTAGTACAATTTAAGTTTTAGGTATCGATTATTGACATTTAGCTAGCTTTGGTGCTTTGGACATGAGCTAGGACCTTATGATTCTGCATGAAAGGAGGACTAGCAGCCGAGTTGCACGGGAGAATGTGAAAAGTGTTCATATGTAGTACAAACCTGAGAAATCCGTCCGTTTTCGTCATTTGTTATCGAATCGACTTAAAGCCAGATCGTCACATTGGCCGCTCTGCTCTCGGAAACGGTTGTACTTATCGTCAGCAAAGCTATGTCGCTTGTTGCTGTAGGCGGAAACAGAAAAGGACCATAGTAGAACACAGATGAAGCTTCTAAGTTGATGTAATAGCCAATAAGAAGTAGTACAATTAAAGTTTTAGGTATCGGTTATTGACTTTTTACCCTTCTTTGGTGCCTTGGACACGAGCTAGGAACTTAAGATTTTGCATGAGGGAGGACTAGCAGCCGAGTTGCACGGGAGTATGTGAAAAGTGTTCATATGTAGTAAAAACCTGAGAAATCCGCCCGTATTCGTCATTTGTTATCGAATCGACTTAAAGCCAGATCGTCACATTGGCCGCTCTTCTCTCTGAAACGGTTGTACTTATCGTCTACAAAGCTATGTCGCGTGCTGCGATATGCGGAGACATTGAAAGCACCATAGTAGAAGACAAATGATGCGTCTAAGTTGATGTAATAGCCAGTAAGAAGTAGTCCAATTCAAGATTTAGGTATCGATTATTGACTTTTTAGCTGGCTTTGGTGCCTTGGACATGAGCTAGGACCTTATGATTCTGTATGAAACGAGGACTAGCGGCCGCGTTGCACGGGAGTATGTGAAAAGTGTTCATATGTAGTAAAAACCTGAGAAATCCGTCCATTTTCGTCATTTGTTATCGAATCGACTTAAAGCCAGATCGTCACATTGGCCGCTCTTCTCTCTGAAACGCTTGAACTTATCGTCTGCAAAGCTATGTCGCGTCCTGCGGTATGCGGAGACACTAAAATCACCATAGTAGAACACAGATGAAGCTTCTAAGTTGATGTAATAGCCAGTAAGAAGTAGTACAATTCAAGTTTTAGGTATCGATTATTGACTTTTTAGCTGGCTTTGGTGCCTTGGACATGAGCTAATACCTTAAGATTCTGCATGAAAGGTGGACTAGCAGCCGAGTTGCAGGGGAGAATGTAAAAAGTGTTCATATGAAGTTAAAACCTGAGAAATCCGTCCGTTTTCGTCATTTGTTATGGAATCGACTTAAAGCCAGATCGTCACATTGGCCGCTCTGCTCTCGGAAACGGTTGTACTTATCGTCTGCAAAGCTATGTCGCTTGTTGCTGTAGGCGGAAACAGAAAAGCACCATAGTAGAACACAGATGAAGCTTCTAAGTTGATGTAATAGCCAGTAAGAAGTAGTACAATTCTAGTTTTAGGTATCGATTATTGACTTTTTAGCTGGCTTTGGTGCCTAGGACATGAGCTAGTATCTTAAGATTCTGCATGAAAGGAGGACTAGCAGTCGAGTTGCACGGGAGAATGTGAAAAGTGTTCATAAGTAGTAAAAACCTTAGAGATCCGTTCGACATCGTCATTTGTTAACGAATCGACTTAAAGCCAGATCGTCACATTGGCCGCTCTTCTCTATGAAACGGTTGTACTTATCGTCTGCAAAGCTATGTCGCGTGCTGCGGTATGTGGAGACACTAAAAGCACCATATGAGATCACAGATGAAGCTTCTAAGTTGATGTAATAGCCAGTAAGAAGTAGTACAATTCATGTTTTAGGTATCGATTATTGACTTTTTAGCTGGCTTTGGTGCCTTGGACATGAGCTAGGACCTTAAGATTTTGCATGAAAGGAGGACTAGCAGCCGAGATGCAGGGGAAAATGTGAAAAGTGGTCATATGTAGTAAAAACCTGAGAAATCGGTCCGTTTTCCTCATTTGTTATCGAATCGACTTAAAGCCAGATCGTCACATTGGCCGCTCTTCTCTCTGAAACGGTTGTACTTATCGTCTGCAAAGCTATGTCACGTGTTGCCGTAGGCGGAAACAGGAAAAGCACCATAGTAGAACACAGATGAAGCTTCTAAGTTGATGTAATAGCGAGTAAGAAGTAGTCCAATTCAAGTTTTAGGTATCGATTATTGACTTTTTAGCTGGCTTTGGTGCCTTGGACATGAGCTAGGACCTTAAGATTCTGCATGAAAGGAGGACTAGCAGCCGAGTTGCACGGGAGAATGTGAAATGTGTTCATATGTAGTAAAAACCTGAGAAATCCGTCCGTTTTCGTCATTTGTTATCGAATCGACTTTAAGCCAGATCGTCACTTTGGCCGCTCTTCTCTCTGAAACGGTTGTACTTATCGTCTACAAAGCTATGTCGCGTGCTGCGGTATGCGGAGACACTAAAATCACCATAGTAGAACACAGATGGAGCTTCTAAGTTGATGTAATAGCCAGTAAGAAGTAGTACAATTCAAGTTTTAGGTATCGATTATTGACTTTTTAGCTAGCATTGGTGCCTTGGACATGAGCTAGGACCTTAAGATTCTGCATGAAAGGAGGACTAGCAGCCGAGTAACACGGGAGAATGTGAAAAGTGTTCATACGTAGTAAAATCCTTGGAAATTCGTCCGTTTTCGTCATTTGTTATCGAATCGACTTAAAGCCAGATCGTCACATTGGCCGCTCTTCTCTGAAACGCTTGTACTTATCGTCTGCAAAGCTATGTCGCATACTGCGGGATGCTGAGACACTACAAGCAGCATAGTAGAACACAGATGAAGTTTCTAAGTTGATGTAATAGCCAGTAAGAAGTAGTACAATTCAAGTTTTAGGTATCGATTATTGACTTTTTAGCTAGCTTTGGTGCCTTGGACATGAGCTAGGACCTTAAGATTCTGCATGAAAGGAGGACTAGCAGCCGAGTAGCACGGGAAAATGTGAAAAGTGTTCATATGTAGTAAAAACCTGAGAAATTCGTCCGTTTTCGTCATTTGTTATCGAATCGACTTAAAGCCAGTTCGTCACATTGGCCGCTCTTCTCTCTGAAACGGTTGTACTTATCGTGTGCAAAGCTATGTCGCATGCTGCGGTATGCTGAGACACTACAAGCAGCATAGTAGAACACAGATGAGGCTTCTATGTTGACGTAATAGCCAGTAAGAAGTAGTACAATTCAAGTTTTAGGTATCGATTATTGACTTTTTAGCTGGCTTTGGTGCCTTGGACATGAGCTAGGACCTTAAGATTCTGCATGAAAGGAGGACTAGCAGCCGAGTTGCAGGGGAGAATGTAAAAAGTGTTCATATGAAGTAAAGACCTGAGTAATCCGTCCGTTTTCGTCATTTGTTATCGAATCGACTTAAAGCCAGATCGTCACATTGGCCGCTCTGCTCTCAGAAACGGTTGTACTTATCGTCTGCAAAGCTATGTCGCGTGTTGCCGTAGGCGGAAACAGAAAAGCACCATAGTAGAACACAGATGAAGCTTCTAAGTTGATGTAATAGCCAGTAAGAAGTAGACCAATTGGAGATTTAGGTATCGATTATTGACTTTTTAGCGGGCTTTGGTGATTTGGACATGAGCTAGGACTTTAAGATTCTGCATAAAAGGAGGACTAGCAGCCCAGTTGCACGGGAGAATGTGAAAAGTGTTCATATGTATTAAAAACCTGAGACATCCGTCCGTTTTCATCATTTGTTATCGAATCGACTTAAAGCCAGATCGTCACATTGGCCGCTCTTCTCTCTGAAACGGTTGTACTTATCGTCTGCAAAGCTATGTCGCGTGCTGCGGTATGCGGAGACACTAAAAGCACCATAGTAGAACACAGATGAAGCTTCCAAGTTGATGTAATAGCCAGTAAGAAGTAGTAGAATTCAAGTTTTAGGTATCGATTATTGACTTTTTAGCTGGCTTTGGTGCTTTGGACATGAGCTAGTACCTTAAGATTCTGCATGAAAGGAGGACTAGCAGCCGAGTTGCACGGGAGAATGTGAAAAGTGTTCATATGTAGTAAAAACCTTAGATATCCATCCGTTTTTGTCATTTGTTATCGAATCGACTTTAAGTCAGATCGTCACATTGGCCGCTCTTCTCTCTGAAACGGTTGTACTTATCGTCTACAAAGCTATGTCACGTGCTGCGGTATGTGGAGACACTAAAAGCAAAATAGTAGAACACAGATGAAGCTTCTAAGCTGATGTAATAGCCAGTAAGAAGTAGTACAATTCAAGTTTTAGGTATCAATTATTGACTTTTTAGCTGGCTTTGGTGCCTTCGACATGAGCTAGGACCTTAAGATTCTGCATGTAAGGAGGACTAGCAGCCGAGTTGCACGGGAGAATGTGAAAAATGTTCATATGCAGTAAAAACCTGAGATATCCGTCCGTTTTCGTCATTTGTTATCGAATCGTCTTAAAGCCAGATAGTCACATTGGCCGCTCTTATCTCCGAAACGCTTGTACTTATCGTCTGCAAAGCTATGTCGCGTGCTGCGGTATGCGGAGACACTAAAATCACCATAGTAGAACACAGACCAAGATTCTAAGTTGATGTAATAGCCAGTAAGAAGTAGTACAATTCAAGTTTTAGGTATCGATTATTGACTTTTTAGCTGGCTTTGGTGCCTTGGACATGAGCTAGGTCCTTAAGATTCTGCATGAAAGGAGGAGTATCAGCCGAGTTGCAGGGGAAAATGTGAAAAGTGTTCATATGTAGTAAAAACCTGAGAAATCTGTCCGTTTTCGTCATTTGTTATCGAATCTACTTAAAGCCAGATCGTCACATTGGCCGCTCTGCTCTCGGAAACGGTTGTACTTATCGTCTGCAAAGCTATGTCGCGTGTTGCCGTAGGCGGAAACAGGAAAAGCACCATAGTAGAACACAGATGAAGCTTCTAAGTTGATGTAATAGCGAGTAAGAAGTAGTCCAATTCAAGTTTTAGGTATCGATTATTGACTTTTTAGCTGGCTTTGGTGCCTTGGACATGAGCTAGGACCTTAAGATTCTGCATGAAAGGAGGACTAGCAGCCGAGTAGCACGGGAGAATGTGAAAAGTGTTCATATGTAGTAAAAACCTGAGAAATTCGTCCGTTTTCGTCATTTGTTATCGAATCGACTTAAAGCCAGATCGTCACATTGGCCGCTCTTCTCTCTGACACGGTTGTACTTATAGTCTACAAAGCTATGTTGCGTGCTGGGGTATGCGGAGACACTAAAATCACCATAGTAGAACACAGATGGAGCTACTAAGTTGATGTAATAGCCAGTAAGAAGTAGTTCAATTCAAGTTTTAGGTATCGATTATTGACTTTTTAGCTAGCTTTGGTGCCTTGGACATGAGCTAGGACCTTAAGATTCTGCATGAAAGGAGGACTAGCAGCCGAGATGCACGGGAGAATGTGAAAAGTGTTCATATGTAGTAAAAAACTGGGAAATTCGTCCGTTTTCGTCATTTGTTATCGAATCGACTTAAAGCCACATCGTCTTATTGGCCGCTCTTCTCTCTGAAACGCGTGTACTTATCGCCTGCAAAGCTATGTCGCATGCTGCGGTATGCTGAGACACTACAGGCAGCATAGTAGAACACAGATGAAGCTTCTAAGTTGATGTAATAGCCAGTAAGAATTAGTACAATTCAAGTTTTAGGTATCGATTATTGACTTTTTAGCTAGTTTTGGTGCCTTGGACATGAGCTAGGACTTAAGATTCTGCATGAAAGGAGGACTAGCAGCCGAGTAGCACGGGAGAATGTGAAAAGTGATCATATGTAGTAAAAACCTGAGTAATCCGTCCGTTTTCGTCATTTGTTATCGAATCGACTTAAAGCCAGATCATCACATTGGCCGCTCTGCTCTCGGAAACGGTTGCACTTATCGTCTGCAAAGCAATGTCGCGTTTTGCCGTAGGCGGAAACAGAAAAGCACCATAGTAGAACACAGATGAAGCTTCTAAGTTGATGTAATAGCCAGTAAGGAGTAGACCAATTGGAGATTTATTTATCGATTATTGACTTTTTAGCTGGCTTTGGTGCCTTGGACATGAGCTAGTACCTTAAAATTCTGCATGAAAGGAGGACTAGCATCCGAGTTGCACGGGAGAATGTGAAAAGTGTTCATATGTAGTGAAAACCTTAGAAATCCATCCGTTTTCGTCATTTGTTATCGAATCGACTTAAAGCCAGATCGTCACATTGGCCGCTCTTCTCTTTGAAACGGTTGTACTTATCGTCTGCAAAGCTATGTCGCGTGCTGCGGTATGTGGAGACACTAAAATTACCATAGTAGAACACAGATGAAGCATCTAAGTTGATGTAATAGCCAGTAAAAAGTAGTACAATTCAAGTTTTAGGTATCGATTATTGACTTTTTAGCTGGCTTTGGTGCCTTCGACATGAGCTAGGACCTTAAGATTCTGCATGTAAGGAGGACTAGCAGCCGAGTTGCACGGGAGAATGTGAAAAGTGTTCATATGTAAAAAAATACCTGAGAAATCCATCCGTTTTCGTCATTTGTTATCGAATCGACTTAAAGCCAGATCGTCACATTGGTCGCTCTTCTCTCTGAAACGGTTGTTCTTATCGTCTGCAAAGCTATGTCGCATGCTGCGGTATGCTGAGACACTACAAGCAGCATAGTAGAACACAGATGAAGCTTCTAAGTTGATGTAATAGCCAGGAAGAAGTAGTCCAATTCAAGTTTTAGGTATCGATTATTGACTTTTTAGCTGGCTTTGGTGCCTTGGACATGAGCTAGGACCTTAAGATTCTGCATGAAAGGAGGACTAGCAGCCGAGTTGCAGGGGAAAATGTGAAAAGTGTTCATATGTAGTAAAAACCTGAGTAATCCGTCCGTTTTCGTCATTTGTTATCGAATCGACTTAATGCCAGATCGTCACATTGGCCGCTCTGCTCTCGGAAACGGTTGTACTTATCGTCTGCAAAGCTATGTCGCGTGTTGCCATAGGCGGAAACAGGAAAAGCACCATAGTAGAACACAGATGAAGCTTCTAAGATGATGTAATAGCCAGTAAGAAGTAGTACAATTCAAGTTTTAGGTATCGATTATTGACTTTTTAGCTGGCTTTGGTGCCTTGGACATGAGCTACGACCTTAAGATTCAGCATGAAAGGAGGATTAGAAGCCGAGTTGCACGGGAGAATGTGAAAAGTGTTCATATGTAGTAAAAACCTGAGAAATCCGTCCGTTTTCGTCATTTGTTATCGAATCGACTTAAAGCCAGATCGTCACATTGGCCGCTCTTCTCTCTGAAACGCTTGTACTTATCGTCTGCAAAGCTATGTCGCATGCTGCGGTATGCTGAGACACTACAAGCAGCATAGTAGAACACAGATGAAGCTTCTAAGATGATGTAATAGCCAGTAAGAAGTAGTACAATTCAAGTTTTAGGTATCGATTATTGACTTTTTAGCTAGCTTTGGTGCCTTGGACATGAGCTAGGACCTTAAGATTCTGCATGAAAGGAGGACTAGCAGCCGAGTTGCAGGGGAGAATGTAAAAAGTGTTCATATGAAGTAAAAACCTGAGAAATCCGTCCGTTATCGTCATTTGTTATCGAATCGACTTAAAGCCAGATCGTCACATTGGCCGCTCTTCTCTCTGAAACGGTTGTACTTATCGTCTGCAAAGCTATGTCGCGTGCTGCGGTATGCGGAGACACTAAACGCACCATAGTAGAACACAGATGAAGCTTCTAAGTTGATGTAATAGCCAGTAAGAAGTAGTACAATTCAAGTTTTAGGTATCCATTATTGACTTTTTAGCTGGCTTTGGTACCTTGGACATGAGCTAAGACCTTAAGATTCTGCATGAAAGGAGGACTAGCAGCCGAGTTGCACGGGGGAATGTGAAAAGTGTTCATATGTAGTAAAAACCTGAGAAATCCGTACGTTTTCGACATTTGTTATCGAATCGACTTAAAGCCAGATCGTCACATTGGCCGCTTTTCTCTCTGAAAAAGTTGTACTTATCGTCCGCAAAGCTATGTCGCGTGTTGCCGTAGGCGGAAACAGGAAAAGCACCATAGTAGAGCACAGATGTAGCTTCTAAGTTGATGTAATAGCGAGTAAGAAGTAGTCCAATTCAAGTTTTAGCTATCGATTATTGACTTTTTAGCTGGCTTTGGTGCCTTGGACATGAGCTAGGACCTTAAGATTCTGCATGAAAGGAGGACTAGCAGCCGAGTAGCACGGGAGAATGTGAAAAGTGTTCATATGTAGTAAAAACCTGGGAAATTCGTCCGTTTTCGTCATTTGTTATCGAATCGACTTAAAGCCACATCGTCTTATTGGCCGCTCTTCTCTCTGAAACGCTTGTACTTATCGTCTGCAAAGCTATGTCGCATGCTGCGGTATGCTGAGACACTACAAGCAGCATAGTAGAACACAGATGAAGCTTCTAAGTTGATGTAATAGCCAGTAAGAATTAGTACAATTCAAGTTTTAGGTATCGATTATTGACTTTTTAGCTAGCTTTGGTGCCTTGGACATGAGCTTGGACCTTAAGATTCTGCATGCAAGGAGGACTAGCAGCCGAGTTGCACGGGAGAATGTGAAAAGTGATCATATATAGTAAAAACCTGAGAAATTCGTCCGTTTTCGTCATTTGTTATCGAATCGACTTAAAGCCAGATCGTCACATTGGCCGCTCTTCTCTCTGAAACACTTGTACTTATCGTCTGCAAAGCTATGTCGCATGCTGCGGTATGCTGAGACACTACAAGCAGCATAGTAAAACACAGATGAAGCTTCTAAGTTGATGTAATAGCCAGTAAGAAGTAGTACAATTCAAGTTTTAGGTATCGATTATTGACTTTTTAGCTGGCTTTGGTGCCTTGGACATGAGCTAGGACCTTAAGATTCTGCATGAAAGGAGGACTAGCAGCCGAGTTGCAGGGGAAAATGTAAAAAGTGTTCATATGAAGTAAAAACCTGAGAAATCCGTCCGTTTTCGTCATTTGTTATCGAATCGACTTAAAGCCAGATCGTCACATTGGCCGCTCTTCTCTCTGAAACGGTTGTACTTATCGTCTGCAAAGCTATGTCGCGTGCTGCGGTATGCGGAGACACTAAAAGCACCATAGTAGAACACAGATGAAGCTTCTAAGTTGATGTAATAGCCAGTAAGAAGTAGTACAATTCAAGTTTTAGGTATCCATTATTGACTTTTAGCTGGCTTTGGTACCTTGGACATGAGCTAGGACCTTAAGATTCTGCATGAAAGGAGGACTAGCAGCCGAGTTGCACGGGAGAATGTGAAAAGTGTTCATATGTAGTAAAAACCTGAGAAATCCGTACGTTTTCGTCATTTGTTATCGAATCGACTTAAAGCCACATCGTCTTATTGGCCGCTCTTCTCTCTGAAACGCTTGTACTTATCGTCTGCAAAGCTATGTCGCATGCTGCGGTATGCTGAGACACTACAAGCAGCATAGTAGAACACAGATGAAGCTTCTAAGTTGATGTAATAGCCAGTAAGAAGTAGTACAATTCAAGTTTTAGGTATCGATTATTGACTTTTTAGCTAGCTTTGGTGCCTTGGACATGAGCTAGGACCTTAAGATTCTGCATGCAAGGAGGACTAGCAGCCGAGTAGCACGGGAGAATGTGAAAAGTGATCATATATAGTAAAAACCTGAGAAATTCGTCCGTTTTCGTCATTTGTTATCGAATCGACTTAAAGCCAGATCGTCACATTGGCCGCTCTTCTCTCTGAAACACTTGTACTTATCGTCTGCAAAGCTATGTCGCATGCTGCGGTATGCTGAGACACTACAAGCAGCATAGTAAAACACAGATGAAGCTTCTAAGTTGATGTAATAGCCAGTAAGAAGTAGTACAATTCAAGTTTTAGGTATCGATTATTGACTTTTTAGCTGGCTTTGGTGCCTTGGACATGAGCTAGGACCTTTAGATTCTGCATGAAAGGAGGACTAGCAGCCGAGTTGCACGGGAGAATGTGAAAAGTGTTCATATGAAGTAAAAACCTGAGAAATCCGTCCGTTTTCGTCATTTGTTATCGAATCGACTTAAAGCCAGATCGTCACATTGGCCGCTCTTCTCTCTGAAACGGTTGTACTTATCGTCTGCAAAGCTATGTCGCGTGCTGCGGTATGCTGAGACACTAAAAGCACCATAGTAGAACACAGATGAAGCTTCTAAGTTGATGTAATAGCCAGTAAGAAGTAGTACAATTCAAGTTTTAGGTATCCATTATTGACTTTTTAGCTGGCTTTGGTACCTTGGACATGAGCTAGGACCTTAAGATTCTGCATGCAAGGAGGACTAGCAGCCGAGTAGCACGGGAGAATGTGAAAAGTGATCATATATAGTAAAAACCTGAGAAATTCGTCCGTTTTCGTCATTTGTTATCGAATCGACTTAAAGCCAGATCGTCACATTGGCCGCTCTTCTCTCTGAAACACTTGTACTTATCGTCTGCAAAGCTATGTCGCATGCTGCGGTATGCTGAGACACTACAAGCAGCATAGTAAAACACAGATGAAGCTTCTAAGTTGATGTAATAGCCAGTAAGAAGTAGTACAATTCAAGTTTTAGGTATCGATTATTGACTTTTTAGCTGGCTTTGGTGCCTTGGACATGAGCTAGGACCTTAAGATTCTGCATGAAAGGAGGACTAGCAGCCGAGTTGCAGGGGAGAATGTAAAAAGTGTTCATATGAAGTAAAAACCTGAGAAATCCGTCCGTTTTCGTCATTTGTTATCGAATCGACTTAAAGCCAGATCTTCACATTGGCCGCTCTTCTCTCTGAAACGGTTGTACTTATCGTCTGCAAAGCTATGTCGCGTGCTGCGGTATGCTGAGACACTAAAAGCACCATAGTAGAACACAGATGAAGCTTCTAAGTTGATGTAATAGCCAGTAAGAAGTAGTACAATTCAAGTTTTAGGTATCCAATATTGACTTTTTAGCTGGCTTTGGTGCCTTGGACATGAGCTAGGACCTTAAGATTCTGCATGAAAGGAGGACTAGCAGCCGAGTTGCACGGGAGAATGTGAAAAGTGTTCATATGTAGTAAAAACCTGAGAAATCCGTACGTTTTCGTCATTTGTTATCGAATCGACTTAAAGCCAGATCGTCACATTGGCCGCTCTTCTCTCTGAAAAAGTTGTACTTATCGTCTGCAAAGCTATGTCGTGTGTTGCCGTAGGCGGAAACAGGAAAAGCACCATAGTAGAACACAGATGAAGCTTCTAAGTTGATGTAATAGCGAGTAAGAAGTAGTCCAATTCAAGTTTTAGGTATCGATTATTGACTTTTTAGCTGGGTTTGGTGCCTTGGACATGAGCTAGGACCTTAAGATTCTGCATGAAAGGAGGACTAGCAGCCGAGTAGCACGGGAGAATGTGAAAAGTGTTCATATGTAGTAAAAACCTGGGAAATTCGTCCGTTTTCGTCATTTGTTATCGAATCGACTTAAAGCCACATCGTCTTATTGGCCGCTCTTCTCTCTGAAACGCTTGTACTTATCGTCTGCAAAGCTATGTCGCATGCTGCGGTATGCTGAGACACTACAAGCAGCATAGTAGAACACAGATGAAGCTTCTAAGTTGATGTAATAGCCAGTAAGAAGTAGTACAATTCAAGTTTTAGGTATCGATTATTGACTTTTTAGCTAGCTTTGGTGCCTTGGACAAGAGCTAGGACCTTAAGATTCTGCATGCAAGGAGGACTAGCAGCCGAGTAGCACGGGAGAATGTGAAAAGTGATCATATATAGTAAAAACCTGAGAAATTCGTCCGTTTTCGTCATTTGTTTTCGAATCGACTTAAAGCCAGATCGTCACATTGGCCGCTCTTCTCTCTGAAACACTTGTACTTATCGTCTGCAAAGCTATGTCGCATGCTGCAGTATGCTGAGACACTACAAGCAGCATAGTAAAACACAGATGAAGCTCCTAAGTTGATGTAATAGCCAGTAAGAAGTAGTACAATTCAAGTTTTAGGTATCGATTATTGACTTTTTAGCTGGCTTTGGTGCCTTGGACATGAGCTAGGACCTTAAGATTCTGCATGAAAGGAGGACTAGCAGCCGAGTTGCAGGGGAGAATGTAAAAAGTGTTCATATGAAGTAAAAACCTGAGAAATCCGTCCGTTTTCGTCATTTGTTATCGAATCGACTTAAAGCCAGATCGTCACATTGGCCGCTCTGCTCTCGGAAACGGTTGTACTTATCGTCTGCAAAGCTATGTCGCGTGTTGCCGTAGGCGGAAACAGGAAAAGCACCATAGTAGAACACAGATGAAGCTTCTACGTTGATGTAATAGCGAGTAAGAAGTAGTCCAATTCAAGTTTTAGGTATCGATTATTGACTTTTTAGCTGGCTTTGGTGCCTTGGACATGAGCTAGGACCTTAAGATTCTGCATGAAAGGAGGACTAGCAGCCGAGTAGCACGGGAGACTGTGAAAAGTGTTCATATGTAGTACAAACCTGAGAAATTCGTCCGTTTTCGTCATTTGTTATCGAATCGACTTAAAGCCAGATCGTCACATTGGCCGCTCTTCTCTCTGAAACGGTTGTACTTATCGTCTACAAAGCTATGTCGCGTGCTGCGGTATGCGGAGACACTAAAATCACCATAGTAGAACACAGATGGAGCTACTAAGTTGATGTAATAGCCAGTAAGAAGTAGTAGAATTCAAGTTTTAGGTATCGATTATTGACTTTTTTGCTAGCTTTGGTGCCTTGGACATGAGCTATGACCTTAAGATTCTGCATGAAAGGAGGACTAGCAGCCGAGTAGCACGGGAGAATATGAAAAGTGTTCATATGTAGTAAAAACCTGGGAAATTCGTCCGTTTTCGTCATTTGTTATCGAATCGACTTAAAGCCACATCGTCTTATTGGCCGCTCTTCTCTCTGAAACGGTTGTACTTATCGTCTGTAAAACTATGTCGCGTGCTGCGGTATGCGGAGACACTAAAAGCACCATAGTAGAACACAGATGAAGCTTCTAAGTTGATGTAATAGCCAGTAAGAAGTAGTACAATTCAAGTTTTAGGTACCCATTATTGACTTTTTAGCTGGCTTTGGTACCTTGGACATGAGCTAAGACCTTAAGATTCTGAATGAAAGGAGGACTAGCAGCCGAGTTGCATGGGAGAATGTGAAAAGTTTTCATATGTAGTAGAAACCTGAGAAATCCGTACGTTTTCGTCATTTGTTATCGAATCGACTTAAAGCCAGATCGTCACATTGGCCGCTCTTCTCTCTGAAAAAGTTGTACTTATCGTCTGCAAAGCTATGTCGCGTGCTGCGGTATGCGGAGACACTAAAATCACCATAAAAGAACACAGATGGAGCTACTAAGTTGATGTAATAGCCAGTAAGAAGTAGTACAATTCAAGTTTTAGGTATCGAGTATTGACTTTTTAGCTAGCTTTGGTGCCTCGGACATGAGCTATGACCTTAAGATTCTGCATGAAAGGAGGACTAGCAGCCGAGTAGCACGGGAGAATGTGAAAAGTGTTCATATGTAGTAAAAACCTGGGAAATTCGTCCGTTTTCGTCATTTGTTATCGAATCGACTTAAAGCCACATCGTCTTATTGGCCGCCCTTCTCTCTGAAACGCGTGTACTTATCGTCTGCAAAGCTATGTCGCATGCTGCGGTATGCTGAGACACTACAGGCAGCATAGTAGAACACAGATGAAGCTTCTAAGTTGATGTAATAGCCAGTAAGAAGTAGACCAATTCAAGATTTAGGTATCGATTATTGACTTTTTAGGTGGCTTTGGTGCCTTGGACATGAGCTAGGACTTTAAGATTCTGCATAAAAGGAGGACTAGCAGCCCAGTTGCACGGGAGAATGTGAAAAGTGTTCATATGTATTAAAAACCTGAGACATCCGTCCGTTTTCGTCATTTGTGATCGAATCGACTTAAAGCCAGATCGTCACATTGGCCGCTCTTCACTCTGAAACGGCTGTACTTATCGTCTGCAAAGCTATGTCGCGTGCTGCGATATGCGAAGACACTAAAAGCACCGTAGTAGAACACAGATCGAGCTTCTAAGTCGATGTAATAGCCAGTAAGAAGTAGTACAATTCAAGTTTTAGGTATCGATTATTGACTTTTTAGCTGGCTTTGAGCCTTGGACATGAGCTAGTACCTTAAAATTCTGCATGAAAGGAGGACCAGCATCCGAGTTGCACGGGAGTATGTGAAAAGTGTTCATATGTAGTAAAAACCTTAGAAATCCATCCGTTTTCGCATTTGTTATCGAATCGACTTAAAGCCAGATCGTCACATTGGCCGCTCTTCTCTCTGAAACGGTTGTACTTATCGTCTGCAAAGCTATGTCGCGTGCTGCGGTATGTGGAGACACTAAAATTACCATAGTAGAACACAGATGAAGCATCTAAGTTGATGTAATAGCCAGTAAGAAGTAATCCAATTCAAGTTTTAGGTATCGATTATTGACTTTTTAGCTGGCTTTGGTGCCTTCGACATGAGCTAGGACCTTTAGATTCTGCATGTAAGGAGGACTAGCAGCCGAGTTGCACGGGAGAATGTGAAAAGTGTTCATATGTAAAAAAATACCTGAGAAATCCGTCCGTTTTCGTCATTTGTTATCGAATCGACTTAAAGCCAGATCGTCACATTGGTCGCTCTTCTCTCTGAAACGGTTGTACTTATCGTCTGCAAAGCTATGTCGCATGCTGCGGTATGCTGAGACACTACAAGCAGTATAGTAGAACACAGATGAAGCTTCTTCGTTGATGTAATAGCCAGTAAGAAGTAGTACAATTCAAGTTTTAGGTATCGATTATTGACTTTTTAGCTAGCTTTGGTGCCTTGGACATGAGCTAGGACCTTAAGATTCAGCATGAAAGGAGGACTAGCAGCCGAGTAGCATGGGAGAATGTGAAAAGTGTTCATATGTAGTAAAAACCTGAGAAATTCGTCCGTTTTTGTCATTTGTTATCGAATCGACTTAAAGCCAGATCGTCACATTGGCCGCTCTGCTCTCGGAAACGGTTGTACTTATCGTCTGCAAAGCTATGTCGCGTGTTGCCGTAGGCGGAAACAGGAAAGGCACCATAGTAGAACACAAATGAAGCTTCTAAGTTGATGTAATAGCCAGTAAGAAGTAGTCCAATTCAAGTTTTAGGTATCGATTATTGACTTTTTAGCTGGCTTTGGTGCCTTGGACATGAGCTAGGACCTTAAGATTCTGCAAGAAAGGAGGACTAGCAGCCGAGTTGTAGGGGAAAATGTGAAAAGTGTTCATATGTAGTAAAAACCTGAGAAATCCATCCGTTTTCGTCATTTGTTATCGAATCGACTTAATGCCAGATCGTCACATTGGCCGCTCTGCTCTCGGAAACGGTTGTACTTATCGTCTGCAAAGCTATGTCGCGTGTTGCCATAGGCGGAAACAGGAAAAGCACCATAGTAGAACACAGATGAAGCTTCTAAGTTGATGTAATAGCCAGTAAGAAGTAGTACAATTAAAGTTTTAGGAATCAGTTAATGACTTTTTACCCTTCTTTGTTGCCTTGGACACAAGATAGGAAATTAAGATTTTGCATGAAGGAGGACTAGCAGCCGAGTTGCACGGGAGAATGTGAAAAGTGTTCATATGTAGTAAAAACCTGAGAAATCCGTCTGTTTTCCTCATTTATTATCGAATCTACTTAAAGCCAGATCGTCACATTGGCCGCTCTTCTCTCTGAAACGGTTGTGCTTATCGATTGCAAAGCTATGTCGCGTGCTGCGGTATGCGGAGACACTAAAAGCACAATAGTAGAACACAGATGAAGCTTCTAAGTTGATGTAATAGCCAGTAAGAAGTAGTACAATTCAAGTTTTAGGTATCGATTATTGTCTTTTTAGCTAGCTTTGGTGCCTTGGACATGAGCTAGGACCTTATGATTCTGCATAAAAGGAGGACTAGCAGCCGAGTTGCACGGGAGAATGTGAAAAGTGTTCATATGTAGTAAAAACCTGAGAAATCCGTCCGTTTTCGTCATTTGTTATCGAATCGACTTAAAGCCAGATCGTCACATTGGCCGCTCTTCTCTCTGAAACGGTTGTACTTATCGTCTGCAAAGCTATGTCGCGTGCTGCGGTATGCGGAGACACTAAAAGCACCATAGTAGAACACAGATCAAGCTTCTAAGTTGATGTAATAGCCAGTAAGAAGTAGTACAATTCAAGTTTTAGGTATTGAATATTGAATTTTTAGCTGGCTTTGGTGCCTTGGACATGAGCTAGGACCTTAATATTCTGCATGAAAGGAGGGCTAGCAGCCGAGTTGCACGGGAGAATGTGAAAAGTGTTCATATGTAGTAAAAACCTGAGATATCCGTCCATTTTCGTCATTTATTATCGAATCGACTTAAAGCCAGATCGTCACATTGGCCGCTCTTCTCTCTGAAAAAGTTGTACTTATCGTCTGCAAAGCTATGTCGCGTGCTGCGGTATGCGGAGGCACTAAAAGCACCATAGTAGAACACAGATGAAGCTTCTAAGTTGATGTAATAGCCAGTAAGAAGTAGTACAATTCAAGTTTTAGGTATCGATTATTGACTTTTAAGCTGGCTTTGGTGCCTTGGACATGAGCTAGGACCTTCAGAATCTGCATGAAAGGAGGACTAGCAGCCGAGTTGCACGGGAGAATGTGAAAAGTTTTCATATGTAGTAAAAACCTAAGAAATTCGTCCGTTTTCGTCATTTGTTATCGAATCGACTTAAAGCCAGATCGTCACATTGGCCGCTCTTCTCTCTGAAACGGTTGTACTTATCGTCTGCAAAGCTATGTCGCGTGCTGCGGTATGCGGAGACACTAAAAGCACCATAGTAGAACACAGATGAAGCTTCTAAGTTGACGTAATAGCCAGGAAGAAGTAGTACAATTCAAGTTTTAGGTGTCGGTTATTGACTTTTTAGCTGGCTTTGGTGCCTTGGACAAAAGTTAGGACCTTAACATTCTGTATGAAAGGAGGACTAGCAGCCGATTTGCATGGGAGAATGTGAAAAGTGTTCATATGTAGTAAAAACCCGAGAAATCCGTCCGTTTTCTTCATTTGTTATCGAATCGACTTAAAGCCAGATCGTCACATTGGCCGCTCTTCTCTCTGAAACGGTTGTACTTATCGTCTGCAAAGCTATGTCGCGTGCTGCGGTATGCTGAGACACTAAAAGCACCATAGTAGAACACAGATCAAGCTCCTAAGTTGATGTAATAGCCAGTAAGAAGTAGTACAATTCAAGTTTTAGGTATTGAATATTGAATTTTTAGCTGGCTTTGGTGCCTTGGACATGAGCTAGGACGTTAATATTCTGCATGAAAGGAGGGCTAGCAGCCGCGTTGCACGGGAGAATGTGAATAGTGTTCATATGTAGTAAAAACCTGAGATATCCGTCCATTTTCGTCATTTGTTATCGAATCGTCTTAAAGCCAGTTCGTCACATTGGCCGCTCTTCTCTCTGAAAAAGTTGTACTTATCGTCTGCAAAGCTATGTCGCGTGCTGCGGAATGCGGACACACTAAAAGCACCAAAGTAGAACCCAGATGAAGCTTCTAAGTTGATGTAATAGCCAGTAAGAAGTAGTACAATTCAAGTTTTAGGTATCGATTATTGACTTTTTAGCTAGCTTTGGTGCCTTGGACATGAGCTAGGACCTTAAGATTCTGCATGAAAGGAGGACTAGCAGCCGAGTTGCACGGGAGAATGTGAAAAGTGTTCATAAGTAGTAAAAACCTGAGAAATTCGTCCGTTTTCGTCATTTGTTTTCGAATCGACTTAAAGCCAGATCGTCACATTGGCCGCTCTTCTCTCTGAAACGCTTGTACTTATCGTCTGCAAAGCTATGTCGCATGCTGCGGTATGCGGAGACAATAAAAGCACCATAGTAGAACACAGATGAAGCTTCTAATTTGACGTAATAGCCAGGAAGAAGTAGTACAATTCAAGTTTTAGGTATCGACTATTGACTTTTTAGCTGGCTTTGGTGCTTTGGACATGAGCTAGGACCTTAACATTCTGCATGAAAGGAGGACTAGCAGCTGATTTGCATGGGAGAATGTGAAAAGTGTTCATATGTAGTAAAAACCCGAGAAATCCGTCCGTTTTCGTCATTTGTTATCGAATCGTCTTAAAGCCAGATCGTCACATTAGCCGCTCTTCACTCTGAAACGGTTGTACTTATTGATTGCAAAGCTATGTCGCGTGCTGCGGTACGGGGAGACACTAAAACCAACATAGTAGAACGCAGATGAAGCTTCTAAGTTGATGTAATAGCCAGTATGAAGTAGTACAATTCTAGTTTTAGGTATCGATTATTGACATTTAGCTAGCTTTGGTGCCTTGGACATGAGCTAGGACCTTATGATTCTCCATGAAAGGAGGACTAGCAGCCGAGTTGCAAGGGAGACTGTGAAAAGTGTTCATATATAGTAAAAACCTGAGAAATCCGTCCGTTTTCGTCATATGTTATCGAATCTACTTAAAGCAAGATCGTCACATTGGCCGCTCTTCTCTCTGAAACGGTTGTACTTATCCTCTACAAAGCTATGTCGCGAGCTGCGATATGCGGAGACAATAAAAGCACCATAGTAGAACACAGATGAAGCTTCTAAGTTGATGTAATAGCCAGTAAGAAGTAGTACAATTAAAGTTTTAGGTATCGGTTATTGACTTTTTACCCTTCTTTGGTGCCTTGGACACGAGCTAGGAACTTAAGATTTTGCATGAGGGAGGACCAGCAGCCGAGTTGCACGGGAGAATGTGAAAAGTGTTCATATGTAGTAAAAACCTGAGAAATCCGTCCGTTTTCGTCATTTGTTATCGAATCGACTTAAAGCCAGATCGTCACATTGGCCGCTCTTCTCTCTGAAACGGTTGTACTTATCGTCTGCAAAGCTATGTCGCGTGCTGCGGTATGCGGAGACACTAAAAGCACATAGTAGAACACAGATCAAGCTTCTAAGTTGATGTAATAGCCAGTAAGAAGTAGTACAATTCAAGTTTTAGGTATTGAATATTGAATTTTTAGCTGGCTTTGGTGCCTTGGACATGAGCTAGGACCTTAATATTCTGCATGACAAGAGGGCTAGCAGCCGAGTTGCACGGGAGAATGTGAAAAGTGTTCATAAGTAGTAAAAACCTGAGAAATTCGTCCGTTTTCGTCATTTGTTTTCGAATCGACTTAAAGCCAGATCGTCACATTGGCCGCTCTTCTCTCTGAAACGCTTGTACTTATCGTCTGCAAAGCTATGTCGCATGCTGCGGTATGCGGAGACAATAAAAGCACCATAGTAGAACACAGATGAAGCTTCTAATTTGACGTAATAGCCAGGAAGAAGTAGTACAATTCAAGTTTTAGGTATCGACTATTGACTTTTTAGCTGGCTTTGGTGCTTTGGACATGAGCTAGGACCTTAACATTCTGCATGAAAGGAGGACTAGCAGCTGATTTGCATGGGAGAATGTGAAAAGTGTTCATATGTAGTAAAAACCCGAGAAATCCGTCCGTTTTCGTCATTTGTTATCGAATCGTCTTAAAGCCAGATCGTCACATTAGCCGCTCTTCACTCTGAAACGGTTGTACTTATTGATTGCAAAGCTATGTCGCGTGCTGCGGTACGGGGAGACACTAAAACCAACATAGTAGAACGCAGATGAAGCTTCTAAGTTGATGTAATAGCCAGTATGAAGTAGTACAATTCTAGTTTTAGGTATCGATTATTGACATTTAGCTAGCTTTGGTGCCTTGGACATGAGCTAGGACCTTATGATTCTCCATGAAAGGAGGACTAGCAGCCGAGTTGCAAGGGAGACTGTGAAAAGTGTTCATATATAGTAAAAACCTGAGAAATCCGTCCGTTTTCGTCATATGTTATCGAATCTACTTAAAGCAAGATCGTCACATTGGCCGCTCTTCTCTCTGAAACGGTTGTACTTATCCTCTACAAAGCTATGTCGCGAGCTGCGATATGCGGAGACAATAAAAGCACCATAGTAGAACACAGATGAAGCTTCTAAGTTGATGTAATAGCCAGTAAGAAGTAGTACAATTAAAGTTTTAGGTATCGGTTATTGACTTTTTACCCTTCTTTGGTGCCTTGGACACGAGCTAGGAACTTAAGATTTTGCATGAGGGAGGACCAGCAGCCGAGTTGCACGGGAGAATGTGAAAAGTGTTCATATGTAGTAAAAACCTGAGAAATCCGTCCGTTTTCGTCATTTGTTATCGAATCGACTTAAAGCCAGATCGTCACATTGGCCGCTCTTCTCTCTGAAACGGTTGTACTTATCGTCTGCAAAGCTATGTCGCGTGCTGCGGTATGCGGAGACACTAAAAGCACATAGTAGAACACAGATCAAGCTTCTAAGTTGATGTAATAGCCAGTAAGAAGTAGTACAATTCAAGTTTTAGGTATTGAATATTGAATTTTTAGCTGGCTTTGGTGCCTTGGACATGAGCTAGGACCTTAATATTCTGCATGACAGGAGGGCTAGCAGCCGAGTTGCACGGGAGAATGTGAAAAGTGTTCATATGTAGTAAAAACCTGAGAAATCCATCCATTTTCGTCATTTGTTATCGAATCGACTTAAAGCCAGATCGTCACATTGGCCGCTCTTCTCTCTGAAAAAGTTGTACTTATCGTCTGCAAAGCTATGTAACGTGCTGCGGTATGCGGAGGCACTAAAAGCACCATAGTAGAACACAGATGAAGCTTCTAAGTTGATGTAATAGCCAGTAAGAAGTAGTACAATTCAAGTTTTAGGTATCGATTATTGACTTTTAAGCTGGCTTTGGTGCCTTGGACATGAGCTAGGACCTTCAGAATCTGCATGAAAGGAGGACTAGCAGCCGAGTTGCACGGGAGAATGTGAAAAGTTTTCATATGTAGTAAAAACCTAAGAAATTCGTCCGTTTTCGTCATTTGTTATCGAATCGACTTAAAGCCAGATCGTCACATTGGCCGCTCTTCACTCTGAAACGGTTGTACTTATCGTCTGCAAAGCTATGTCGCGTGCTGCGGTATGCGGAGACACTAAAAGCACCATAGTAGAACACAGATGAAGCTTCTAAGTTGACGTAATAGCCAGGAAGAAGTAGTACAATTCAAGTTTTAGGTGTCGGTTATTGACTTTTTAGCTGGCTTTGGTGCCTTGGACAAAAGTTAGGACCTTAACATTCTGTATGAAAGGAGGACTAGCAGCCGATTTGCATGGGAGAATGTGAAAAGTGTTCATATGTAGTAAAAACCTGAGAAATCCGTCCGTTTTCGTCATTTGTTATCGAATCGACTTAAAGCCAGATCGTCACATTGGCCGCTCTTCTCTCTGAAAAAGTTGTACTTATCGTCTGCAAAGCTATGTCGCGTGCTGCGGTATGCTGAGACACTAAAAGCACCATAGTAGAACACAGATCAAGCTTCTAAGTTGATGTAATAGCCAGTAAGAAGTAGTACAATTCAAGTTTTAGGTATTGAATATTGAATTTTTAGCTGGCTTTGGTGCCTTGGACATGAGCTAGGACGTTAATATTCTGCATGAAAGGAGGGCTAGCAGCCGAGTTGCACGGGAGAATGTGAAAAGTGTTCATATGTAGTAAAAACCTGAGATATCCGTCCATTTTCGTCATTTGTTATCGAATCGTCTTAAAGCCAGTTCGTCACATTGGCCGCTCTTCTCTCTGAAAAAGTTGTACTTATCGTCTGCAAAGCTATGTCGCGTGCTGCGGTATGCGGACACACTAAAAGCACCAAAGTAGAACCCAGATGAAGCTTCTAAGTTGATGTAATAGCCAGTAAGATGTAGTACAATTCAAGTTTTAGGTATCGATTATTGACTTTTTTGCTAGCTTTGGTGCCTTGGACATGAGCTAGGACCTTAAGATTCTGCATGAAAGGAGGACTAGCAGCCGAGTTGCACGGGAGAATGTGAAAAGTGTTCATAAGTAGTAAAAACCTGAGAAATTCGTCCGTTTTCGTCATTTGTTTTCGAATCGACTTAAAGCCAGATCGTCACATTGGCCGCTCTTCTCTATGAAACGCTTGTACTTATCGTCTGCAAAGCTATGTCGCATGCTGCGGTATGCTGAGACACTACAAGCAGCATAGTAGAACACAGATGAAGCTTCTAAGTTGATGTAATAGCCAGGAAGAAGTAGTACAATTCAAGTTTTAGGTATTGATTATTGACTTTTTAGCTGGCTTTGGTGCCTTGGACATGAGCTAGGACCTTAAGATTCTGCATGAAAGGAGGACTAGCAGCCGAGTTGCACGGGAGAATGTGAAAAGTGTTCATATGTAGTAAAAACCTAAGATATTCGTCCGTTTTCGTCATTTGTTATCGAATCGACTTAAAGCCAGATCGTCACATTGGCCGCTTTTCTCTCTGAAACGGTTGTACTTATCGTCTGCAAAGCTATGTCGCATGCTGCGGTATGCGGAGACAATAAAAGCACCATAGTAGAACACAGATGAAGCTTCTAATTTGACGTAATAGCCAGGAAGAAGTAGTACAATTCAAGTTTTAGGTATCGACTATTGACTTTTTAGCTGGCTTTGGTGCCTTGGACATGAGCTAGGACCTTAACATTCTGCATGAAAGGAGGACTAGCAGCCGATTTGCATGGGAGAATGTGAAAAGTGTTCATATGTAGTAAAAACCCGAGAAATCCGTCCGTTTTCGTCATTTGTTATCGAATCGTCTTAAAGCCAGATCGCCACATTAGCCGCTCTTCACTCTGAAACGGTTGTACTTATCGATTGCAAAGCTATGTCGCGTGCTGCGGTATGCGGAGACACTAAAACCACCATAGTAGAACACAGATGAAGCTTCTAAGTTGATGTAATAGCCAGTATGAAGTAGTACAATTAAAGTTTTAGGTATCGGTTATTGACGTTTTACCCTTCTTTGGTGCCTTGGACACGAGCTAGGAACTTAAGATTTTGCATGAGGGAGGACCAGCAGCCGAGTTGCACGGGAGAATGTGAAAAGTGTTCATATGTAGTAAAAACCTGAGAAATCTGTCCGTTTTCGTCATTTGTTATCGAATCACTTAAAGCCAGATCGTCACAATGGACGCTCTTCTCTCTGAAACGGTTGTACTTATCGTCTGCAAAACTATGTCGCGTGCTGCGGTATGCGGAGAAACTAAAAGCACCGTAGTAGAACACAGATGTAGCTTCTACGTTGACGTAATAGCCAGTAAGAAGTAGTACAATTCAAGTTTTAGGTATTGATTATTGACTTTTTAGCTGGCTTTGGTGACTTGTACATGAGCTAGGACCTTAAGATTCTGCATGAAAGGAGGACTAGCAGCCTAGTTGCAAGGGAGAATGGGAAAAGTGTTCATATGTAGTAAAAACCTGAGAAATCGGTCCGTTTTCGTCATTTGTTATCGAATCGACTTAAAGCCAGATCGTCACATTGGCCGCTCTTCTCTCTGAAACGGTTGTACATATCGTCTACAAAGCTATGTCGCGTGCTGCGATATGCGGAGACACTAAAAGCACCATAGTAGAACACAAATGATGCTTCTAAGTTGATGTAATAGCAAGTAAGAAGTAGTGAATTCAAGATTTAGGTATCGATTATTGACTTTTTAGCTGGCTTTGGTGCCTTGGACATGAGCTAGGACCTTATGATTCTGCATGAAACGAGGACTAGCGGCCGCGTTGCACGGGAGTATGTGAAAAGTGTTCATATGTAGTAAAAACCTGAGAAATCCGTCCATTTTCGTCATTTGTTATCGAATCGACTTAAAGCCAGATCGTCACATTGGCCGCTCTTCTCTCTGAAACGGTTGTACTTTTCGTCTGCAAAACTATGTCGCGTGCTGCGGTATGCGGAGAAACTAACTAGCGGCCGCGTTGCAAGGGAGTATGTGAAAAGTGTTCATATGTAGTAAAAACCTGAGAAATCCGTCCATTTTCGTCATTTGTTATCGAATCGACTTAAAGCCAGATCGTCACATTGGCCGCTCTTCTCTCTGAAACGGTTGTACTTATCGTCTGCAAAACTATGTCGCGTGCTGCGGTATGCAGAGAAACTAAAAGCACCGTAGTAGAACACAGATGAAGCTTCTAAGTTGATGTAATAGCCAGTAAGAAGTAGTACAATTCAAGTTTTAGGTATTGATTATTGACTTTTTAGCTGGCAATGGTGCCTTGGACATGAGCTAGGACCTTAAGATTCTGCATGAAAGGAGGACTAGCAGCCGAGTTGCAAGGGAGAATGTGAAAAGTGTTCATAAGTAGTAAAAACCTGAGAAATCGGTCCGTTTTCGTCATTTGTTATCGAATCGACTTAAAGCCAGATCGTCACACTGGCCGCTCTTCTCTCTGAAACACTTGTACTTATCGTCTGCAAAGCTATGTCGCGTGCTGTGGTATGCGGAAACACTAAAATCACCATAGTAGAACACAGATGAACCTTCTAAGTTGATGTAATAGCCAGTAAGAAGTAGTACAATTCAAGTTTTAGGTATGGATTATTGACTTTTTAGCTGGCTTTGGTGCCTTGGACATGAGCTAGGACTTTAAGATTCTGCATGAAAGGAGGACTAGCAGCCGAGTTGCAGGGGAGAATGTAAAAAGTGTTCATATGAAGTAAAAACCTGATAAATCCGTCCGGTTTCGTCATTTGTTATCGAATCGACTTAAAGCCAGATCGTCACATTGGCCGCTCTGCTCTCGGAAACGGTTGTACTTATCGTCTGCAAAGCTATGTCGCGTGCTGCGGTATGCGGAGGCTCTAAAAGCACCATAGTAGAACACAGATGAAACTTCTAAGTTGCTGTAATAGCCAGTAAGAAGTATTACCATTCAAGTTTTAGGTATCGATTATTGACTTTTTAGCTGGCTTTGGTGCCTTGGACATGAGCTAGGACTTTAAGATTCTGCATAGAAGGAGGACTAGCAGCCCAGTTTCACGGGAGAATGTGAAAAGTGTTCATATGTATTAAAAACTTGAGACATCCGTCCGTTTTCGTCATTTGTTATTGAATCGACTTAAAGCCAGATCGTCACATTGGCTGCTCTTCTCTCTGAAACGGTTGTACTTATCGTCTGCAAAGCTATGTCGCGTGCTGCGGTATGCGGAGACACTAAAAGCACCATAGTAGAACACAGATGAAGCTTCTAAGTTGATGTAATAGCCAGTAAGAAGTAGTAGAATTCAAGTTTTAGGTATCGATTATTGACTTTTTAGCTGGCTCTGGTGCCTTGGACATGAGCTAGGACCTTAAGATTCTGCATGAAAGGAGGACTAGCAGCCGAGTTGCAAGGGAGAATGTGAAAAGTGTTCGTATGTAGTAAAAACCTGAGAAATCGGTCCGTTTTCGTCATTTGTTATCGAATCGACTTAAAGCCAGATCGTCACACTGGCCGCTCTTCTCTCTGAAACACTTGTACTTATCGTCTGCAAAGCTATGTCGCGTGCTGCGGTATGTGGAAACACTAAAATCACCGTAGTAGAACACAGATGAACCTTCTAAGTTGATGTAATAGCCAGTAAGAAGTAGTACAATTCAAGTTTTAGGTATGGATTATTGACTTTTTAGCTGGCTTTGGTGCCTTGGACATGAGCTAGGACCTTAAGATTCTGGATGAAAGGAGGACTAGCAGCCGAGTTGCAGGGGAGAATGTAAAAAGTGTTCATATGAAGTAAAAACCTGAGAAATCCGTCCGGTTTTGTCATTTGTTATCGAATCGACTTAAAGCCAGATCGTCACATTAGCCGCTCTGCTCTCGGAAACGGTTGTACTTATCGTCTGCAAAGCTATGTCGCGTGCTGCGGTATGCGGAGGCTCTAAAAGCACCATAGTAGAACACAGATGAAGCTTCTAAGTTGCTGTAATAGCCAGTAAGAAGTAATACCATTCAAGTTTTAGGTATCGATTATTGACTTTTTAGCTGGCTTTGGTGCCTTGGACATGAGCTAGGACTTTAAGATTCTGCATAAAAGGAGGACTAGCAGCCCATTTGCACGGGAGAATGTGAAAAGTGTTCATATGTATTAAAAACTTGGGACATCCGTCCGTTTTCGTCATTTGTTATCGAATCGACTTAAAGCCAGATCGTCACATTGGCCGCTCTTCTCTCTGAAACGGTTGTACTTATCGTCTGCAAAGCTATGTCGCGTGCTGCGGTATGCGGAGACACTAAAAGCACCATAGTAGAACACAGATGAAGCTTTTAAGTTGATGTAATAGCCAGTAAGAAGTAGTCCAATTCAATTTTTAGGTATCGATTATTGACTTTTTAGCTGGCTTTGGTGCCTTGGACATGAGCTAGGACGTTAAGATACTGCATGAAAGGAGGACTAGCAGCCGAGTTGCAAGGGAGAATGTGAAAAGTGTTCATATGCAGTGAAAACCTGAGACATCCGTCCGTTTTCGTCATTTGTTATCGAATCGACTTAAAGCCAGATCGTCACATTGGCCGCTCTTCTCTCTGAAACGCTTGTACTTATCGTCTGCAAAGCTATGTCGCATGCTGCGGTATGCGGAGACAATAAAAGCACCATAGTAGAACACAGATGAAGCTTCTAATTTGACGTAATAGCCAGGAAGAAGTAGTACAATTCAAGTTTTAGGTATCGACTATTGACTTTTTAGCTGGCTTTGGTGCTTTGGACATGAGCTAGGACCTTAACATTCTGCATGAAAGGAGGACTAGCAGCTGATTTGCATGGGAGAATGTGAAAAGTGTTCATATGTAGTAAAAACCCGAGAAATCCGTCCGTTTTCGTCATTTGTTATCGAATCGTCTTAAAGCCAGATCGTCACATTAGCCGCTCTTCACTCTGAAACGGTTGTACTTATTGATTGCAAAGCTATGTCGCGTGCTGCGGTACGGGGAGACACTAAAACCAACATAGTAGAACGCAGATGAAGCTTCTAAGTTGATGTAATAGCCAGTATGAAGTAGTACAATTCTAGTTTTAGGTATCGATTATTGACATTTAGCTAGCTTTGGTGCCTTGGACATGAGCTAGGACCTTATGATTCTCCATGAAAGGAGGACTAGCAGCCGAGTTGCAAGGGAGACTGTGAAAAGTGTTCATATATAGTAAAAACCTGAGAAATCCGTCCGTTTTCGTCATATGTTATCGAATCTACTTAAAGCAAGATCGTCACATTGGCCGCTCTTCTCTCTGAAACGGTTGTACTTATCCTCTACAAAGCTATGTCGCGAGCTGCGATATGCGGAGACAATAAAAGCACCATAGTAGAACACAGATGAAGCTTCTAAGTTGATGTAATAGCCAGTAAGAAGTAGTACAATTAAAGTTTTAGGTATCGGTTATTGACTTTTTACCCTTCTTTGGTGCCTTGGACACGAGCTAGGAACTTAAGATTTTGCATGAGGGAGGACCAGCAGCCGAGTTGCACGGGAGAATGTGAAAAGTGTTCATATGTAGTAAAAACCTGAGAAATCCGTCCGTTTTCGTCATTTGTTATCGAATCGACTTAAAGCCAGATCGTCACATTGGCCGCTCTTCTCTCTGAAACGGTTGTACTTATCGTCTGCAAAGCTATGTCGCGTGCTGCGGTATGCGGAGACACTAAAAGCACATAGTAGAACACAGATCAAGCTTCTAAGTTGATGTAATAGCCAGTAAGAAGTAGTACAATTCAAGTTTTAGGTATTGAATATTGAATTTTTAGCTGGCTTTGGTGCCTTGGACATGAGCTAGGACCTTAATATTCTGCATGACAGGAGGGCTAGCAGCCGAGTTGCACGGGAGAATGTGAAAAGTGTTCATATGTAGTAAAAACCTGAGAAATCCATCCATTTTCGTCATTTGTTATCGAATCGACTTAAAGCCAGATCGTCACATTGGCCGCTCTTCTCTCTGAAAAAGTTGTACTTATCGTCTGCAAAGCTATGTAACGTGCTGCGGTATGCGGAGGCACTAAAAGCACCATAGTAGAACACAGATGAAGCTTCTAAGTTGATGTAATAGCCAGTAAGAAGTAGTACAATTCAAGTTTTAGGTATCGATTATTGACTTTTAAGCTGGCTTTGGTGCCTTGGACATGAGCTAGGACCTTCAGAATCTGCATGAAAGGAGGACTAGCAGCCGAGTTGCACGGGAGAATGTGAAAAGTTTTCATATGTAGTAAAAACCTAAGAAATTCGTCCGTTTTCGTCATTTGTTATCGAATCGACTTAAAGCCAGATCGTCACATTGGCCGCTCTTCACTCTGAAACGGTTGTACTTATCGTCTGCAAAGCTATGTCGCGTGCTGCGGTATGCGGAGACACTAAAAGCACCATAGTAGAACACAGATGAAGCTTCTAAGTTGACGTAATAGCCAGGAAGAAGTAGTACAATTCAAGTTTTAGGTGTCGGTTATTGACTTTTTAGCTGGCTTTGGTGCCTTGGACAAAAGTTAGGACCTTAACATTCTGTATGAAAGGAGGACTAGCAGCCGATTTGCATGGGAGAATGTGAAAAGTGTTCATATGTAGTAAAAACCTGAGAAATCCGTCCGTTTTCGTCATTTGTTATCGAATCGACTTAAAGCCAGATCGTCACATTGGCCGCTCTTCTCTCTGAAAAAGTTGTACTTATCGTCTGCAAAGCTATGTCGCGTGCTGCGGTATGCTGAGACACTAAAAGCACCATAGTAGAACACAGATCAAGCTTCTAAGTTGATGTAATAGCCAGTAAGAAGTAGTACAATTCAAGTTTTAGGTATTGAATATTGAATTTTTAGCTGGCTTTGGTGCCTTGGACATGAGCTAGGACGTTAATATTCTGCATGAAAGGAGGGCTAGCAGCCGAGTTGCACGGGAGAATGTGAAAAGTGTTCATATGTAGTAAAAACCTGAGATATCCGTCCATTTTCGTCATTTGTTATCGAATCGTCTTAAAGCCAGTTCGTCACATTGGCCGCTCTTCTCTCTGAAAAAGTTGTACTTATCGTCTGCAAAGCTATGTCGCGTGCTGCGGTATGCGGACACACTAAAAGCACCAAAGTAGAACCCAGATGAAGCTTCTAAGTTGATGTAATAGCCAGTAAGATGTAGTACAATTCAAGTTTTAGGTATCGATTATTGACTTTTTAGCTAGCTTTGGTGCCTTGGACATGAGCTAGGACCTTAAGATTCTGCATGAAAGGAGGACTAGCAGCCGAGTTGCACGGGAGAATGTGAAAAGTGTTCATAAGTAGTAAAAACCTGAGAAATTCGTCCGTTTTCGTCATTTGTTTTCGAATCGACTTAAAGCCAGATCGTCACATTGGCCGCTCTTCTCTATGAAACGCTTGTACTTATCGTCTGCAAAGCTATGTCGCATGCTGCGGTATGCTGAGACACTACAAGCAGCATAGTAGAACACAGATGAAGCTTCTAAGTTGATGTAATAGCCAGGAAGAAGTAGTACAATTCAAGTTTTAGGTATTGATTATTGACTTTTTAGCTGGCTTTGGTGCCTTGGACATGAGCTAGGACCTTAAGATTCTGCATGAAAGGAGGACTAGCAGCCGAGTTGCACGGGAGAATGTGAAAAGTGTTCATATGTAGTAAAAACCTAAGATATTCGTCCGTTTTCGTCATTTGTTATCGAATCGACTTAAAGCCAGATCGTCACATTGGCCGCTTTTCTCTCTGAAACGGTTGTACTTATCGTCTGCAAAGCTATGTCGCATGCTGCGGTATGCGGAGACAATAAAAGCACCATAGTAGAACACAGATGAAGCTTCTAATTTGACGTAATAGCCAGGAAGAAGTAGTACAATTCAAGTTTTAGGTATCGACTATTGACTTTTTAGCTGGCTTTGGTGCCTTGGACATGAGCTAGGACCTTAACATTCTGCATGAAAGGAGGACTAGCAGCCGATTTGCATGGGAGAATGTGAAAAGTGTTCATATGTAGTAAAAACCCGAGAAATCCGTCCGTTTTCGTCATTTGTTATCGAATCGTCTTAAAGCCAGATCGCCACATTAGCCGCTCTTCACTCTGAAACGGTTGTACTTATCGATTGCAAAGCTATGTCGCGTGCTGCGGTATGCGGAGACACTAAAACCACCATAGTAGAACACAGATGAAGCTTCTAAGTTGATGTAATAGCCAGTATGAAGTAGTACAATTAAAGTTTTAGGTATCGGTTATTGACGTTTTACCCTTCTTTGGTGCCTTGGACACGAGCTAGGAACTTAAGATTTTGCATGAGGGAGGACCAGCAGCCGAGTTGCACGGGAGAATGTGAAAAGTGTTCATATGTAGTAAAAACCTGAGAAATCTGTCCGTTTTCGTCATTTGTTATCGAATCACTTAAAGCCAGATCGTCACAATGGACGCTCTTCTCTCTGAAACGGTTGTACTTATCGTCTGCAAAACTATGTCGCGTGCTGCGGTATGCGGAGAAACTAAAAGCACCGTAGTAGAACACAGATGTAGCTTCTACGTTGACGTAATAGCCAGTAAGAAGTAGTACAATTCAAGTTTTAGGTATTGATTATTGACTTTTTAGCTGGCTTTGGTGACTTGTACATGAGCTAGGACCTTAAGATTCTGCATGAGAGGAGGACTAGCAGCCTAGTTGCAAGGGAGAATGGGAAAAGTGTTCATATGTAGTAAAAACCTGAGAAATCGGTCCGTTTTCGTCATTTGTTATCGAATCGACTTAAAGCCAGATCGTCACATTGGCCGCTCTTCTCTCTGAAACGGTTGTACATATCGTCTACAAAGCTATGTCGCGTGCTGCGATATGCGGAGACACTAAAAGCACCATAGTAGAACACAAATGATGCTTCTAAGTTGATGTAATAGCAAGTAAGAAGTAGTGAATTCAAGATTTAGGTATCGATTATTGACTTTTTAGCTGGCTTTGGTGCCTTGGACATGAGCTAGGACCTTATGATTCTGCATGAAACGAGGACTAGCGGCCGCGTTGCACGGGAGTATGTGAAAAGTGTTCATATGTAGTAAAAACCTGAGAAATCCGTCCATTTTCGTCATTTGTTATCGAATCGACTTAAAGCCAGATCGTCACATTGGCCGCTCTTCTCTCTGAAACGGTTGTACTTTTCGTCTGCAAAACTATGTCGCGTGCTGCGGTATGCGGAGAAACTAACTAGCGGCCGCGTTGCAAGGGAGTATGTGAAAAGTGTTCATATGTAGTAAAAACCTGAGAAATCCGTCCATTTTCGTCATTTGTTATCGAATCGACTTAAAGCCAGATCGTCACATTGGCCGCTCTTCTCTCTGAAACGGTTGTACTTATCGTCTGCAAAACTATGTCGCGTGCTGCGGTATGCAGAGAAACTAAAAGCACCGTAGTAGAACACAGATGAAGCTTCTAAGTTGATGTAATAGCCAGTAAGAAGTAGTACAATTCAAGTTTTAGGTATTGATTATTGACTTTTTAGCTGGCAATGGTGCCTTGGACATGAGCTAGGACCTTAAGATTCTGCATGAAAGGAGGACTAGCAGCCGAGTTGCAAGGGAGAATGTGAAAAGTGTTCATAAGTAGTAAAAACCTGAGAAATCGGTCCGTTTTCGTCATTTGTTATCGAATCGACTTAAAGCCAGATCGTCACACTGGCCGCTCTTCTCTCTGAAACACTTGTACTTATCGTCTGCAAAGCTATGTCGCGTGCTGTGGTATGCGGAAACACTAAAATCACCATAGTAGAACACAGATGAACCTTCTAAGTTGATGTAATAGCCAGTAAGAAGTAGTACAATTCAAGTTTTAGGTATGGATTATTGACTTTTTAGCTGGCTTTGGTGCCTTGGACATGAGCTAGGACTTTAAGATTCTGCATGAAAGGAGGACTAGCAGCCGAGTTGCAGGGGAGAATGTAAAAAGTGTTCATATGAAGTAAAAACCTGATAAATCCGTCCGGTTTCGTCATTTGTTATCGAATCGACTTAAAGCCAGATCGTCACATTGGCCGCTCTGCTCTCGGAAGCGGTTGTACTTATCGTCTGCAAAGCTATGTCGCGTGCTGCGGTATGCGGAGGCTCTAAAAGCACCATAGTAGAACACAGATGAAACTTCTAAGTTGCTGTAATAGCCAGTAAGAAGTATTACCATTCAAGTTTTAGGTATCGATTATTGACTTTTTAGCTGGCTTTGGTGCCTTGGACATGAGCTAGGACTTTAAGATTCTGCATAGAAGGAGGACTAGCAGCCCAGTTTCACGGGAGAATGTGAAAAGTGTTCATATGTATTAAAAACTTGAGACATCCGTCCGTTTTCGTCATTTGTTATTGAATCGACTTAAAGCCAGATCGTCACATTGGCTGCTCTTCTCTCTGAAACGGTTGTACTTATCGTCTGCAAAGCTATGTCGCGTGCTGCGGTATGCGGAGACACTAAAAGCACCATAGTAGAACACAGATGAAGCTTCTAAGTTGATGTAATAGCCAGTAAGAAGTAGTAGAATTCAAGTTTTAGGTATCGATTATTGACTTTTTAGCTGGCTCTGGTGCCTTGGACATGAGCTAGGACCTTAAGATTCTGCATGAAAGGAGGACTAGCAGCCGAGTTGCAAGGGAGAATGTGAAAAGTGTTCGTATGTAGTAAAAACCTGAGAAATCGGTCCGTTTTCGTCATTTGTTATCGAATCGACTTAAAGCCAGATCGTCACACTGGCCGCTCTTCTCTCTGAAACACTTGTACTTATCGTCTGCAAAGCTATGTCGCGTGCTGCGGTATGCGGAAACACTAAAATCACCGTAGTAGAACACAGATGAACCTTCTAAGTTGATGTAATAGCCAGTAAGAAGTAGTACAATTCAAGTTTTAGGTATGGATTATTGACTTTTTAGCTGGCTTTGGTGCCTTGGACATGAGCTAGGACCTTAAGATTCTGGATGAAAGGAGGACTAGCAGCCGAGTTGCAGGGGAGAATGTAAAAAGTGTTCATATGAAGTAAAAACCTGAGAAATCCGTCCGGTTTTGTCATTTGTTATCGAATCGACTTAAAGCCAGATCGTCACATTAGCCGCTCTGCTCTCGGAAACGGTTGTACTTATCGTCTGCAAAGCTATGTCGCGTGCTGCGGTATGCGGAGGCTCTAAAAGCACCATAGTAGAACACAGATGAAGCTTCTAAGTTGCTGTAATAGCCAGTAAGAAGTAATACCATTCAAGTTTTAGGTATCGATTATTGACTTTTTAGCTGGCTTTGGTGCCTTGGACATGAGCTAGGACTTTAAGATTCTGCATAAAAGGAGGACTAGCAGCCCATTTGCACGGGAGAATGTGAAAAGTGTTCATATGTATTAAAAACTTGGGACATCCGTCCGTTTTCGTCATTTGTTATCGAATCGACTTAAAGCCAGATCGTCACATTGGCCGCTCTTCTCTCTGAAACGGTTGTACTTATCGTCTGCAAAGCTATGTCGCGTGCTGCGGTATGCGGAGACACTAAAAGCACCATAGTAGAACACAGATGAAGCTTTTAAGTTGATGTAATAGCCAGTAAGAAGTAGTCCAATTCAATTTTTAGGTATCGATTACTGACTTTTTAGCTGGCTTTGGTGCCTTGGACATGAGCTAGGACGTTAAGATACTGCATGAAAGGAGGACTAGCAGCCGAGTTGCAAGGGAGAATGTGAAAAGTGTTCATATGCAGTGAAAACCTGAGACATCCGTCCGTTTTCGTCATTTGTTATCGAATCGACTTAAAGCCAGATCGTCACATTGGCCGCTCTTCTCTCTGAAACGGTTGTACTTATCGTCTGCAAAGCTATGTCGCGTGCTGCGGTATGCGGACACACTAAAAGCACCGTAGTAGAACACAGATGAAGCTTCTAAGTTGATGTAATAGCCAGTAAGAAGTAGTACAATTAAAGTTTTAGGTATCGGTTATTGACGTTTTACCCTTCTTTGGTGCCTTGGACACGAGCTAGGAACTTAAGATTTTGCATGAGGGAGGACCAGCAGCCGAGTTGCACGGGAGAATGTGAAAAGTGTTCATATGTAGTAAAAACCTGAGAAATCTGTCCGTTTTCGTCATTTGTTATCGAATCACTTAAAGCCAGATCGTCACAATGGCCGCTCTTCTCTCTGAAACGGTTGTACTTATCGTCTGCAAAACTATGTCGCGTGCTGCGGTATGCGGAGAAACTAAAAGCACCGTAGTAGAACACAGATGTAGCTTCTACGTTGACGTAATAGCCAGTAAGAAGTAGTACAATTCAAGTTTTAGGTATTGATTATTGACTTTTTAGCTGGCTTTGGTGACTTGTACATGAGCTAGGACCTTAAGATTCTGCATGAAAGGAGGACTAGCAGCCTAGTTGCAAGGGAGAATGGGAAAAGTGTTCATATGTAGTAAAAACCTGAGAAATCGGTCCGTTTTCGTCATTTGTTATCGAATCGACTTAAAGCCAGATCGTCACATTGGCCGCTCTTCTCTCTGAAACGGTTGTACATATCGTCTACAAAGCTATGTCGCGTGCTGCGATATGCGGAGACACTAAAAGCACCATAGTAGAACACAAATGATGCTTCTAAGTTGATGTAATAGCAAGTAAGAAGTAGTGAATTCAAGATTTAGGTATCGATTATTGACTTTTTAGCTGGCTTTGGTGCCTTGGACATGAGCTAGGACCTTAAGATTCTGGATGAAAGGAGGACTAGCAGCCGAGTTGCAGGGGAGAATGTAAAAAGTGTTCATATGAAGTAAAAACCTGAGAAATCCGTCCGGTTTTGTCATTTGTTATCGAATCGACTTAAAGCCAGATCGTCACATTAGCCGCTCTGCTCTCGGAAACGGTTGTACTTATCGTCTGCAAAGCTATGTCGCGTGCTGCGGTATGCGGAGGCTCTAAAAGCACCATAGTAGAACACAGATGAAGCTTGTAAGTTGCTGTAATAGCCAGTAAGAAGTAATACCATTCAAGTTTTAGGTATCGATTATTGACTTTTTAGCTGGCTTTGGTGCCTTGGACATGAGCTAGGACTTTAAGATTCTGCATAAAAGGAGGACTAGCAGCCCATTTGAACGGGAGAATGTGAAAAGTGTTCATATGTATTAAAAACTTGGGACATCCGTCCGTTTTCGTCATTTGTTATCGAATCGACTTAAAGCCAGATCGTCACATTGGCCGCTCTTCTCTCTGAAACGGTTGTACTTATCGTCTGCAAAGCTATGTCGCGTGCTGCGGTATGCGGAGACACTAAAAGCACCATAGTAGAACACAGATGAAGCTTCTAAGTTGATGTAATAGCCAGTAAGAAGTAGTCCAATTCAATTTTTAGGTATCGATTATTGACTTTTTAACTGGCTTTGGTGCCTTGGACATGAGCTAGGACGTTAAGATACTGCATGAAAGGAGGACTAGCAGCCGAGTTGCAAGGGAGAATGTGAAAAGTGTTCATATGCAGTGAAAACCTGAGACATCCGTCCGTTTTCGTCATTTGTTATCGAATCGACTTAAAGCCAGATCGTCACATTGGCCGCTCTTCTCTCTGAAACGGTTGTACTTATCGTCTGCAAAGCTATGTCGCGTGCTGCGGTATGCGGACACACTAAAAGCACCGTAGTAGAACACAGATGAAGCTTCTAAGTTGATGTAATAGCCAGTAAGAAGAAGTAAAATTCAAGTTTTAGGTATCGGTTATTGACTTTTTACACTTCTTTGGTGCCTTGGACACGAGCTAGGAACTTAAGTTTTTGCATGAAGGAGGACTAGCAGCCGAGTTGCACGGGAGAATGTGAAAAGTGTTCATATGTAGTAAAAACCTGAGAAATCCGTCCGTTTTCGTCATTTGTTATCGAATCGACTTAAAGCTAGATCGTCACATTGGCCGCTCTTCTCTCTGAATCGGTTGTACTTATCGTCTGCAAAGCTATGTCACGTGCTGCGGTATGCGGAGACACTAAAATCACCACAGTAGAACACAGATGAAGCTTCTAAGTTGATGCAATATCCAGTAAGAAGTAGTACAATTCGCGTTTTAGGTATCGATTATTGACTTTTTAGCTGGCTTTGGTGCCTTGGACATGAGCTAGGACCTTAAGATTCTGCATGAAAGGAGGACTAGCAGCTCAGTTGCACGGGAGTGTGTGAAAAGTGTTCATATGTAGTAAAAACCTGAGAAATCCGTCCGTTTTCGTCATTTGTTATCGAATCGACTTAAAGCCAGATCGTCACATTGGCCGCTCTGCTCTCGGAAACGGTTGTACTTATCGTCTGCAAAGCTATGTCGCGTGCTGCGGTATGCGGAGGCTCTAAAAGCACCACAGTAGAACACAGATGAAACTTCTAAGTTGCTGTAATAGCCAGTAAGAAGTAATACCATTCAAGTTTTAGGTATCGATTATTGACTTTTTAGCTGGCTTTGGTGCCTTGGACATGAGCTAGGACCTTAAGATTCTGCATTAAAGGAGGACTAGCAGCCGAGTTGCACGGGAGAATGTGAAAAGTGTTCATATGTAGTAAAAACCTGAGAACTCCGTCCGTTTTCGTCATTTGTTATCGTATCGACTTAAAGCCAGATCGTCACATTGGCCGCTCTTCTCTCTGAAACGGTTGTACTTATCGTCTGCAAAACTATGTCGCGTGCTGCGGTATGCGGAGACACTAAAATCACCATAGTAGAACACAGATGAAGCATCTAAGTTGATGTAATAGCCAGTAAGAAGTAGTCCAATTCAAGTTTTAGGTATCGATTATTGACATTTTAGCTGGCTTTGGTGCCTTGGACATGAGCTAGGACCTTAAGATTCTGCATGAAAGGAGGACTAGCAGCCGAGTTGCACGGGACAATGTGAAAAGTGTTCATAGGCAGTAAAAACCTGAGACCTCCGTCCGTTTTCGTCATTTGTTATCGAATCGACTTAAAGCCAGATCGTCACATTGGCCGCTCTTCTCTCTGAAACGGTTGTACTTATCGTCTGCAAAGCTATGTCGCGTGCTGCGGTATGCGGACACACTAAAAGCACCATAGTAGAACACAGATGAAGCTTCTAAGTTGATGTAATAGCCAGTAAGAAGAAGTAAAATTCAAGTTTTAGGTATCGGTTATTGACTTTTTACACTTCTTTGGTGCCTTGGACACGAGCTAGGAACTTAAGATTTTGCATGAAGGAGGACTAGCAGCCGAGTTGCACGGGAGAATGTGAAAAGTGGTCATATGTAGTAAAAACCTGAGAAATCGGTCCGTTTTCGTCATTTGTTATCGAATCGACTTAAAGCCAGATCGTCACATTGGCCGCTCTTCTCTCTGAAACGGTTGTACTTATCGTCTGCAAAGCTATGTCGCGTGTTGCCGTAGGCGGAAACAGGAAAAGCACCATGGTGGAACACAGATGAAACTTCTAAGTTGATGTAATAGCCAGTAAGAAGTAGTCCAATTCAAGATTTAGGTATCGATTATTGACTTTTTAGCTTGCTTTGGTGCCTTGGACATGAGCTAGGACCTTAAGATTCTGCATGAAAGGAGGACTAGCAGCCGAGTTGGACGGGAGAATGTGAAAAGTGTTCATATGTAGTAAAAACCTAAGAAATTCGTCCGTTTTCGTCATTTGTTATCGAATCGACTTAAAGCCAGATCGTCACATTGGCCGCTCTTCTCTCTGAAACGGTTGTACTTATCGTCTTCAAAGCTATGTCGCGTGCTGCGGTATGCGGAGACACTAAAAGCACCATAGTAGAACACAGATGAAGCTTCTAAGTTGACGTAATAGCCAGGAAGAAGTAGTACAATTCAAGTTTTAGGTGTCGGTAATTGACTTTTTAGCTGGCTTTGGTGCCTTGGACAAAAGCTAGGACCTTAACATTCTGCATGAAAGGAGGACTAGCAGCAGATTTGCATGGGAGAATGTGAAAAGTGTTCATATGTATTAAAAACTTGGGACATCCGTCCGTTTTCGTCATTTGTTATCGAATCGACTTAAAGCCAGATTGTCAAATTAGCCGCTCTTCTCTCTGAAACGGTTGTACTTATCGATTGCAAAGCTATGTCGCATGCTGCGGTATGCGGAGACACTAAAAGCACCATAGTAGAACCCAGATGAAGCTTCTAAGTTGATGTAATAGCCAGTAAGAAGTAGTACAATTAAAGTTTTAGGTATCAGTTAATGACTTTTTACCCTTCTTTGGTGCCTTGGACACGTTCTATGAAATTAAGATTTTGCATGAAGGAGGACTATCAGCCGAGTTGCACGGGAGAATGTGAAAAGTGTTCATATGTAGTAAAAACCTGAGACATCCGTCCGTTTTCGTCATTTGTTATCGAATCGACTTAAAGCCAGATCGTCACATTGGCCGCTCTTCTCTCTGAAACGCTTGTACTTATCGTCTGCAAAGCTATGTCGCGTGCTGCGGTATGCTGAGACACTAAAATCACCACAGTAGAACACAGATCAAGCTTCTACGTTGATGTAATAGCCAGGAAGAAGTAGTACAATTCAAGTTTTAGGTATAGGTTATTGACTTTTTAGCTGGCTTTGGTGCCTTGGACATGAGCTAGGACCTTATGATTCTGCATGAAACGAGGACTAGCGGCCGCGTTGCACGGGAGTATGTGAAAAGTGTTCATAAGTAGTAAAAACCTGAGAAATTCGTCCGTTTTCGTCATTTGTTTTCGAATCCACTTAAAGCCAGATCGTCACATTGGCCGCTCTTCTCTCTGAAACGCTTGTACATATCGTCTGCAAAGCTATGTCGCATGCTGCGGTATGCTGAGACACTACAAGCAGCATAGTAGAACACAGATGAAGCTTCTAAGTTGATGTAATAGCCAGTAAGAAGTAGTACAAATAAAGTTATAGGTATCGGTTATTGACTTTTTACCCTTCTTTGGTGCCTTGGACACGAGCTAGGAACTTAAGATTTTGCATGAGGGAGGACTAGCAGCCGAGTTGCACGGGAGAATGTGAAAAGTGTTCATATGTAGCAAAAACCTGAGAAATCCGTCCGTTTTCCTCATTTGTTATCGTATCGACTTAAAGCCAGATCGTCACAATGGCCGCTCTTCTCTCTGAAACGGTTGTACATATTGTCTGCAAAACTATGTCGCGTGCTGCGGTATGCGGAGAAACTAAAAGCACCGTAGTAGAACACAGATGTACCTTCTACGTTGACGTAATAGCCAGGAAGAAGTAGTACAATTCAAGTTTTAGGTATTGATTATTGACTTTTTAGCTGGCTTTGGTGCCTTGGACATGAGCTAGGACCTTAAGATTCTGCATGAAAGGAGGACTAGCAGCCTAGGTGCAAGGGAGAATGTGAAAAGTGTTCATATGTAGTAAAAACCTGAGAAATCTGTCCGTTTTCGTCATTTGTTATCGAATCGACTTAAAGCCAGATCGTCACATTGGCCGCACTTCTCTCTGAAACGGTTGTACTTATCGTCTACAAAGCTATGTCGCGTGCTGCGATATGCGGAGACACTAAAAGAACCATAGTAGAACACAAATGATGCTTCTAAGTTGATGTAATAGCCAGTAAGAAGTAGTCCCATTCAAGAATTAGGTATCGATTATTGACTTTTTAGCTGGCTTTGGTGCCTTGGACATGAGCTAGGACCTTATGATTCTGCATGAAACGAGGACTAGCGGCCGCGTTGCACGGGAGTATGTGAAAAGTGTTCATATGTAGTAAAAACCTGAGAAATCGGTCCGTTTTCGTCATTTGTTATCGAATCGACTAAAAGCCAGATCGTCACATTGGCCGCTCTTCTCTCTGAAACGGTTGTACTTATCGACTGCAGAGCTATGTCGCGTGCTGCGGTATGCGGAGACACTAAAAGCACCATAGTAGAACACAGAAGAAACTTCTAAGATGATGTAATAGCCAGTAAGAAGTAGTACAATTCAAGTTTTGGGTACTGATTATTGACTTTTTAGCTGGCTTTGGTGCCTTGGACATGAGCTAGGACCTTAAGATTCTGCATGAAAGGAGGACTAGCAGCCGAGTTGCAAGGGAGAATGTGAAAAGTGTTCATATGTAGTAAAAACCTGAGAAATCCGTCCGTTTTCGTCATTTGTTATCGAATCGACTTAAAGTCAGATCGTCAAATTGGCCGCACTTCTCTCTGAAACGGTTGTACTTATCGTCTACAAAGCTATTTCACGTGCTGCGGTATGTGGAGACACTAAAAGCACCATATGAGATCACAGATGAAGCTTCTAAGTTGATGTAATAGCCAGTAAGAAGTAGTACAATTCATGTTTTTGGTATCGATTATTGACTTTTTAGCTGGCTTTGGTGCCTTGGACATGAGCTAGGACCTTAAGATTGTGCATGAAAGGAGGACTAGCGGCCGAGTTGCAGGAGAAAATGTGAAAAGTGTTCATATGTAGAAAAAACCTGAGAAATCCGTCTGTTTTCGTCATTTGTTATCGAATCGACTTAAAGCCAGATCGTCACATTGGCCGCTCTTCTCTCTGAAACGGTTGTACTTATCGTCTGCAAAGCTATGTCGCGTGTTGCCGTAGGCGGAAACAGGAAAAGCACCATAGTAGAACACAGATGAAGCTTCTAAGTTGATGTAATAGCGAGTAAGAAGTAGTCCAATTCAAGTTTTTGGTATCGATTATTGACTTTTTAGCTGGCTTTGGTACCTTGGACACGAGCTAGGAAATTAAGATTTTGCATGAAGGAGGACTATCAGCCGAGTTGCACGGGAGAATGTGAAAAGTGTTCATATGTAGTAAAAACCTGAGAAATCCGTCCGTTTTCGTCATTTGTTATCGAATCGACTTAAAGCCAGATCGTCACATTGGCCGCTCTTTTCTCTGAAACGGTTGTACTTATCGTCTGTAAAACTATGTCGCGTGCTGCGGTATGCGGAGAAACTAAATACACCGTAGTAGAACACAGATGAAGCTTCTAAGTTGATGTAATAGCCAGGAAGAAGTAGTACAATTCAAGTTTTAGGTATCGATTATTGACTTTTTAGCTGGCTTTGGTGCCTCGGACATGAGCTAGGACCTTAAGATTCTGCATGAAAGGAGGACTAGCAGCCGAGTTGCACGGGAGAATGTGAAAAGTGTTCATATGTAGTAAAAACCTTAGAAATCCGTCCGTTTTCGTCATTTGTTATCGAATCGACTTAAAGCCAGATCGTCACATTGGCCGCTCTTCTCTCTGAAACGGTTGTACTTATCGTCTGCAAAGCTATGTCGCGTGCTGCGGTATGTGGAGACACTAAAAGCACCATAGTAGAACACAGATGAAGCTTCTAAGTTGATGTAATAGCCATTAAGAAGTAGTACAATACAAGTTTTATGTATCGATTATTGACTTTTTAGCTAGCATTGGTGCCTTGGACATGAGCTAGGACCTTAAGATTCTGCATGAAAGGAGGACTAGCAGCCGAGTAGCACGGGAGAATGTGAAACGTGTTCATATGTAGTAAAAACCTGGGATATTCGTCCGTTTTCGTCATTTGTTATCGAATCGACTTAAAGCCAGATCGTCACATTGGCCGCTCTTCTCTCTGAAACGCTTGTACTTATCGTCTGCAAAGCTATGTCGCATGCTGCGGTATGCTGAGACACTACAAGCAGCATAGTAGAACACAGATGAAGTTTCTAAGTTGATGTAATAGCCAGTAAGAAGTAGTACAATTCAAGTTTTAGGTATCGATTATTGACTTTTTATCTAGCTTTGTTGCCTTGGACATGAGCTAGGACCTTAAGATTCTGCATGAAAGGAGGACTAGCAGCCCAGTTGCACGGGAGAATGTGAAAAGTGTTCATATGTATTAAAAACCTGAGACATCCGTCCGTTTTCGTCATTTGTTATCGAATCGACTTTAAGTCAGATCGTCACATTGGCCGTTCTTCTCTCTGAAACGGTTGTACTTATCGTCTACAAAGCTATGTCACGTGCTGCGGTATGTGGAGACACTAAAAGCAAAATAGTAGAACACAGATGAAGCTTCTAAGTTGATGTAATAGCCAGTAAGAAGTAGTACAATTCAAGTTTTAGGTATCGATTATTGACTTTTTAGCTGGCTTTGGTGCCTTCGACATGAGCTAGGACCTTAAGATTCTGCATGTAAGGAGGACTAGCAGCCGAGTTGCACGGAAGAATGTGAAAAGTGTTCATATGCAGTATAAACCTGAGACATCCGTCCGTTTTCGTCATTTGTTATCGAATCGACTTAAAGCCAGATAGTCACATTGGCCGCTCTTATCTCCGAAACGCTTGTACTTATCGTCTGCAAAGCTATGTCGCGTGCTGCGGTATGCGGAGACACTATAATAACCATAGTAGAACACAGACCAAGCTTCTAAGTTGATGTAATAGCCAGTAAGAAGTAGTACAATTGAAGTTTTAGGTATCGATTATTGACTTTTTAGCTGGCTTTGGTGCCTTGGACATGAGCTAGGACCTTAAGATTCTGCATGAAAGGAGGACTAGCAGCCGAGTAGCACGGGAGAATGCGAAAAGTGTTCATATGTAGTAAAAACCTGGGAAATTCGTCCGTTTTCGTCATTTGTTATCGAATCGACTTAAAGCCACATCGTCTTATTTGCCGCTCTTCTCTCTGAAACGCTTTTACTTATCGTCTGCAAAGCTATGTCGCATGCTGCGGTATGCTGAGACACTACAAGCAGCATAGTAGAACACAGATGAAGCTTCTGAGTTGATGCTGCGACACTACAAGCAGCATAGTAGAACACAGATGAAGCTTCTAAGTTGATGTAACAGCCAGTAAGAAGTAGTACAATTCAAGTTTTAGGTATCGATTATTGACTTTTTAGCTGGCTTTGGTGCCTTCGACATGAGCTAGGACCTTAAGATTCTGCATGTAAGGAGGACTAGCAGCCGAGTTGCACGGGAGAATGTGAAAAGTATTCATATGTAAAAAAATACCTGAGATATCCGTCCGTTTTCGTCATTTGCTATCGAATCGACTTAAAGCCAGATCGTCACATTGGTCGCTCTTCTCTCTGAAACGGTTGTACTTATCGTCTGCAAAGCTATGTCGCATGCTGCGGTATGCGGAGACACTAAAATCACAATAGTAGGAAACAGATGAAGCATCTAAGTTGATGTAATAGCCAGTAAGAAGTAATCCAATTCAAGTTTTAGGTATCGATTATTGACTTTTTAGCTGGCTTTGGTGCCTTGGACATGAGCTAGGACCTTACGATTCTGCATGAAAGGAGGACTAGCAGCCGAGTTGCACGGGAGAATGTGAAAAGTGTTCATATGTAATAAAAACCTGAGAAATCCGTCCGTTTTCGTCATTTGTTATCGAATCCACTTAAAGCCAGATCGTCATATTGGGCGCTCTGCTCTCGGAAACGGTTGTACTTATCGTCTACTAAGCTATGTCGCGTGCTGCGGTATGCGGAGACACTAAAAGCGCCATAGTAGAACACAGATTAAGCTTCTAAGTTAATGTAATAGCCAGTAAGAAGTAGTACAATTCAAGTCTTAGGTATCGATTATTGACTTTTTAGCTGGCTTTGGTGCCTTGAACATGAGCTAGGACCTTAACATTCTGCATGAAAGGATTACTAGCAGCCGAGTTGCACGGGAGAACGTGAAAAGTGTTCATATGTAGTAAAAACCTTAGAAATCCGTCCGTTTTCGTAATTTGTTATCGAATCGACTTAAAGCCAGATCGTCACATTGGCCGCTCTTCTCTCTGAAACGGTTGTTCCTATCGTCTGCAAAGCTATGTCGCGTGCTGCGGTATGTGGACACACTAAAAGCACCATAGTAGAACACAGATGAAGCTTCTAAGTTGATGTAATAGCCAGTAAGAAGTAGTTGAATTCAAGTTTTAGGTATCGATTATTGACTTTTTAGCTGGCTTTGGTGCCTTGGACATGCGCTAGGCCCTTAAGATTCTGCATGAAAGGAGGACAAGCAGCCGAGTTGCAGGGGAGAATGTAAAAAGTGTTCATATGAAGTAAAAACCTGAGTAATCCGTCCGTTTTCGTCATTTGTTATCGAATCGAGTTAAAGCCGGATCGTCACATTGGCCGCTCTTCTCTTGAAACGGTTGTACTTATCGTCTGCAAAGCAATGTCGCGTTTTGCCGTAGGCGGAAACAGAAAAGCACCATAGTAGAACACAGATGAAGCTTCTAAGTTGATGTAATAGCCAGTAAGAATTAGACCAATTCAAGATTTAGGTATCGATTATTGACTTTTTAGATGGTTTTTTGTGCCTTGGACATGAGCTAGGACTTTATGATTCTGCATAAAAGGAGGACTCGCAGCCCAGTTGCACGGGAGAATGTGAAAAGTGTTCATATGTATTAAAAACCTGAGACATCCGTCCGTTTTCGTCATTTGTGATCGAATCGACTTAAAGCCAGATCGTCACATTGGCCGCTCTTCTCTCTGAAACGGTTGTACTTATCGTCTACAAAGCTATGTCACGTGCTTCGGTATGTGGAGACACTAAAAGCACCATAGTAGAACACAGATGAAGCTTCTAAGTTGATGTAATAGCCAGTAAGAAGTAGTACAATTAAAGTTTTAGGTATCGATTATTGACTTTTTAGCTGGCTTTGATGCCTTGGACATGAGCTAGGACCTTAAGATACTGCATGAAAGGAGGACTAGCAGCCGAGTTGCACGGGAGAATGTGAAAAGTGTTCATATGTAATAAAAACCTGAGAAATCCGTCCGTTTTCGTCATTTGTTATCGAATCGACTTAAAGTCAGATCGTCACATTGGTCGCTCTTCTCTCTGAAACGGTTGTTCTTATCGTCTGCAAAGCTATGTCGCATGCTGCGGTATGCTGAGACACTACAAGCAGCATAGTAGAACACAGATGAAGCTTCTAAGTTGATGTAATAGCCAGTAAGAAGTAGTACAATTCAAGTTATAGGTATCGATTATTGACTTTTTAGCTAGCTTTGGTGCCTTGGACGTGAGCTAGGACCTTAAGATTCAGCATGAAAGGAGGACTAGCAGCCGAATAGCACGGGAGAATGTGAAAAGTGTTCATGTGTAGTAAAAACTTGAGAAATTCGTCCGTTTTCGTCATTTGTTATCGAATCGACTTAAAGCCATTTCGTCACATTGGCCGCTCTTCTCTCTGAAACGCTTGTATTTATCGTCTGCAAAGCTATGTCGCGAGCTGCGGTATGCGGAGACACTAAAATCACAATAGTAGGAAACAGATGAAGCATCTAAGTTGATGTAATAGCCAGTAAGAAGTAATCCAATTCAAGTTTTAGGTATCGATTATTGACTTTTTAGCTGGCTTTGGTGCCTTGGACATGAGCTAGGACCTTAAGATTTAGCATGAAAGGAGGACTAGCAGCCGAGTTGCACGGGAGAATGTGAAAAGTGTTCATATGTAATAAAAACCTGAGAAATCCGTCCGTTTTCGTCATTTGTTTTCGAATCGACTTAAAGCCAGATCGTCACATTGGCCGCTCTGCTCTCGGAAACGGTTGTACTTATCGTCTACTAAGCTATGTCGCGTGCTGCGGTATGCGGAGACACTAAAAGCACCATAGTAGAACACAGATGAAGCTTCTAAGTTAATGTAATAGCCCTTAAGAAGTAGTACAATTCAAGTTTTAGGTATCGATTATTGACTTTTTAGCTGGCTTTGGTGCCTTGGACATGAGCTAGGACCTTACGATTCTGCATGAAAGGAGGACTAGCAGCCGAGTTGCATGGGAGAATGTGAAAAGTGTTCATATGTAATAAAAACCTGAGAAATCCGTCCGTTTTCGTCATTTGTTATCGAATCCACTTAAAGCCAGATCGTCACATTGGCCGCTCTGCTCTCGGAAACGGTTGTACTTATCGTCTGCAAAGCTATGTCGCGTGCTGCGGTATGTGGACACACTAAAAGCACTATAGTAGAACACAGATGAAGCTTCTAAGTTGATGTAATAGCCAGTAAGAAGTAGTTGAATTCAAGTTTTAGGTATCGATTATTGACTTTTTAGCTGGCTTTGGTGCCTTGGACATGAGCTAGGACCTTAAGATTCTGCATGAAAGGAGGACTAGCAGCCGAGTTGCAGGGGAGAATGTAAAAAGTGTTCATATGAAGTAAAAACCTGAGTAATCCGTCCGTTTTCGTCATTTGTTATCGAATCGCCTTAAAGCCAGATCGTCACATTGGCCGCTCTTCTCTTGAAACGGTTGTACTTATCGTCTGCAAAGCAATGTCGCGTTTTGCCGTAGGCGGAAACAGAAAAGCACCAAAGTAGAACACAGATGAAGCTTCTAAGTTGATGTAATAGCCAGTAAGAAGTAGACCAATTCAAGATTTTGGTATCGATTATTGACTTTTTAGCTGGTTTTTTGTGCCTTGGACATGAGCTAGGACTTTATGATTCTGCATAAAAGGAGGACTCGCAGCCCAGATGCACGGGAGAATGTGAAAAGTGTTCATATGTATTAAAAACCTGAGACATCCGTCCGTTTTCGTCATTTGTGATCGAATCGACTTAAAGCCAGATCGTCACATTGGCCGCTCTTCTCTCTGAAACGGTTGTACTTATCGTCTGCAAAGCTATGTCGCGTGCTGCGGTATGCGGAGACACTAAAAGCACCATAGTAGAACACAGATGGAGCTTCTAAGTTGATGTAATAGCCAGTAAGAAGTAGTACAATTCAAGTTTTAGGTATCGATTATTGACTTTTTAGCTGGCTTTGGTGCCTTGGACATGAGCTAGTACCTTAAAATTCTGCATGAAAGGAGGACTAGCAGCCGAGTTGCACGGGAGAATGTGAAAAGTGTTCATATGTAGTAAAAACCTTAGAAATCCGTCCGTTTTCATCATTTGTTATCGAATCGACTTAAAGCCAGATCGTCACATTGGCCGCTCTTCTCTCTGAAAAAGTTGTACTTATCGTCTGCAAAGGTATGTCGCGTGCTGCGGTACGTGGACACAATAAAAGCACCATAGTAGAACACAGATGAAGCTTCTAAGCTGATGTAATAGCGAGTAAGAAGTAGTCCAATTCAAGTTTTAGGTATCGATTATTGACTTTTTAGCTGGCTTTGGTGCCTTGGACATGAGCTAGGACCTTAAGATTCTGCATGAAAGGAGGACTAGCAGCCGAGTTGCACGGGAGAATGTGAAAAGTGTTCATATGTAGTAAAAACCTGGGAAATTCGTCCGTTTTCGTCATTTGTTATCGAATCGACTTAAAGCCTCATCGTCTTATTTGCCGCTCTTCTCTCTGAAACGCTTGTACTTATCGTCTGCAAAGCTATGTCGCATGCTGCGGTATGCTGAGACACTACAAGCAGCATAGTAGAACACAGATGAAGCTTCTAAGTTGATGTAATAGCCAGTAAGAAGTAGTACAATTCAAGTTTTAGGTATCGATTATTGACTTTTTAGCTAGCTTTGGTGCCTTGGACATGAGCTAGGACCTTAAGATTCTGGATGAAAGGAGGACTAGCAGCCGAGTAGCACGGGAGAATGTGAAAAGTGATCATATGTAGTAAAAACCTGAGAAATTCGTCTGTTTTCGTCATTTGTTATCGAATCGACTTAAAGCCAGATCGTCACATTGGCCGCTCTTCTCTCTGAAACGCTTGTACTTATCGTCTGCAAAGCTATGTCGCATGCTGCGGTATGCTGAGACACTACAAACAGCATAGTAAAACATAGATGAAACTTCTAAGTTGATGTAATAGCCAGTAAGAAGTAGTACAATTCAAGTTTTAGGTATCGATTATTGACTTTTTAGCTGGTTTTTTTTTTTTTGCCTTGGACATGAGCTAGGACTTTATGATTCTGCATAAAAGGAGGACTAGCAGCCCAGTTGCACGGGAGAATGTGAAAAGTGTTCATATGTATTAAAAACCTGAGACATCCGTCCGTTTTCGTCATTTGTTATCGAATCGACTTAAAGCCAGATCGTCACATTGGCCGCTCTTCACTCTGAAACGGTTGTACTTATCGATTGCAAAGCTATGTCGCGTGCTGCGGTATGCGGAGACACTAAAACCACAATAGTAGAACACAGATGAAGCTTCTATGTTGATGTAATAGCCAGTAAGAAGTAGTACAATTAAAGTTTTAGGTATCGATTATTGACATTTAGCTAGCTTTGTTGCCTTGGATATGAGCTAGGACCTTATGATTCTGCATGAAAGGAGGACTAGCAGCCGAGTTGCACGGGAGAATGTGAAAAGTGTTCATATGTAGTAAAAACCTGAGAAATCCGTCCGTTTTCGTCATTTGTTATCGAATCTACTTAAAGCAAGGTCGTCACATTGGCCGCTCTTCTCTCTGAAACGGTTGTACTTATCAACTACAAAGCTATGTCGCGAGCTGCGATATGCGGAGACACTAAAAGCACCATAGCAGAACACAGATGAAGCTTCTAAGTTGATGTAATAGCCAGTAAGAAGTAGTACAATTAAAGTTATAGGTATCGGTTATTGACTTTTTACCCTTCTTTGGTGCCTTGGACACGAGCTAGGAACTTAAGATTTTGCATGAGGGAGGACTAGCAGCCGAGTTGCACGGGAGAATGTGAAAAGTGTTCATAAGTAGTAAAAACCTGAGAAATCCGTCCGTTTTCGTCATTTGTTATCGTATCGACTTAAAGCCAGATCGTCACAATGGCCGCTCTTCTCTCTGAAACGGTTGTACATATTGTCTGCAAAACTATGTCGCGTGCTGCGGTATGCGGAGAAACTAAAAGCACCGTAGTAGAACACAGATGTAGCTTCTACGTTGACGTAATAGCCAGGAAAAAGTAGTACAATTCAAGTTTTAGGTATTGATTATTGACTTTTTAGCTGGCTTTGGTGCCTTGGACATGAGCTAGGACCTTAAGATTCTGCATGAAAGGAGGACTAGCAGCCTAGTTGCAAGGGAGAATGTGAAAAGTGTTCATATGTAGTAAAAACCTGAGAAATCGGTCCGTTTTCGTCATTTGTTATCGAATCGACTTAAAGCCAGATCGTCACATTGGCCGCTCTTCTCTCTGAAACGGTTGTACTTATCGTCTACAAAGCTATGTCGCGTGCTGCGATATGCGGAGACACTAAAAGAACCATAGTAGAACACAAATGATGCTTCTAAGTTGATGTAATAGCCAGTAAGAAGTAGTCCAATTCAAGATTTAGGTATCGATTATTGACTTTTTAGCTGGCTTTGGTGCCTTGGACATGAGCTAGGACCTTATGATTCTGCATGAAACGAGGACTAGCAGCCGCGTTGCACGGGAGTATGTGAAAAGTGTTCATATGTATTAAAAACCTGAGAAATCCGTCCATTTTCGTCATTTGTTATCGAATCGACTTAAAGCGAGATCGTCACATTGGCCGCTTTTCTCTCTGAAACGGTTGTACTTATCGTCTGCAAAGCTATGTCGCGTGCTGCGGTATGCGGAGACACTAAAAGCACCATAGTAGAACACAGATGAAGCTTCTAAGTTGATGTAATAGCCAGTAAGAAGTAGTACAATTCAAGTTTTAGGTATAGATTATTGACTTTTTAGCTGGCTTTGGTGCCTTGGACATAAGCTAGGACCTTAAGATTCTGCATGAAAGGAGGACTAGCAGCCGAGTTGCAAGGGAGAATGTGAAAAGTGTTCATATGTAGTAAAAACCTGAGAAATCGGTCCGTTTTCGTCATTTGTTATCGAATCGACTTAAAGCCAGATCGTCTTATTTGCCGCTCTTCTCTCTGAAACGCTTGTACTTATCGTCTGCAAAGCTATGTCGCTTGTTGCCGTAGGCGGAAACAGAAAAGCACCATAGTAGAACACAGATGAAGCTTCTAAGTTGATGTAATAGCCAGTAAGAAGTAGTACAATTCTAGTTTTAGGTATCGATTATTGACTTTTTAGTTGGCTTTGGTGCCTTGGACATGAGCTAGTACCTTAAGATTCTGCATGAAAGGAGGACTAGCAGCCGAGATGCACGGGAGAATGTGAAAAGTGTTCATATGTAGTAAAAACCTGAGAAATACGTCCGTTTTCGTCATTTGTTATCGAATCGACTTAAAGTCAGATCGTCAAATTGGCCGCACTTCTCTCTGAAACGGTTGTACTTATCGTCTACAAAGCTATTTCACGTGCTGCGGTATGCGGAGACACTAAAATCACCATAGTAGAACACAGATGGAGCTACTAAGTTGATGTAATATCCAGTAAGAAGTAGTACAATTCATGTTTTTGGTATCGATTATTGACTTTTTAGCTGGCTTTGGTGCCTTGGACATGAGCTAGGACCTTAAGATTGTGCATGAAAGGAGGACTAGCAGCCGAGTTGCAGGGGAAAATGTGAAAAGTGTTCATATGTAGAAAAAACCTGAGAAATCCGTCTGTTTTCGTCATTTGTTATCGAATCGACTTAAAGCCAGATCGTCACATTGGCCGCTCTTCTCTCTGAAACGGTTGTACTTATCGTCTGCAAAGCTATGTCGCGTGTTGCCGTAGGCGGAAACAGGAAAAGCACCATAGTAGAACACAGATGAAGCTTCTAAGTTGATGTAATAGCGAGTAAGAAGTAGTCCAATTCAAGTTTTTGGTATCGATTATTGAATTTTTAGCTGGTTTTGGTGCCTTGGACATGAGCTAGGACCTTAAGATTCTGCATGACAGGAGGACTAGCAGCCGAGTTGCACGGGAGAATGTGAAAAGTGTTCATATGTAGTAAAAACCTGAGAAATCCGTCCGTTTTCGTCATTTGTTATCGAATCGACATAGAGCCAGATCGTCACATTGGCCGCTCTTCTCTCTGAAACGGTTGTACTTATCGTCTGCAAAGCTATGTCGCGTGCTGCGGTATGCGGAGACACTAAAAGCACCATAGTAGAACACAGATGAAGCTTCTAAGTTGATGTAATAGCCAGCAAGAAGTTGTAGAATTCAAGTTTTTGGTATCGATTATTGACTTTTTTCTGGCTTTGGTACCTTGGACATGAGCTAGGACCTTATGATTCTGCATGAAAGGAGGACTAGCAGCCGAGTTGCACGGGAGAATGTGAAAAGTGTTCATATGTAGTAAAAACCTGAGAAATACGACCGTTTCGGTCATTTGTTATCGATTCGACTTAAAGCCAGATCGTCACAATGGCCGTTCTTCTCTCTGAAAAAGTTGTACTTATCGTCTGCAAAGCTATGTCGCGTGCTGCGGTATGCGGACACAATAAAAGCACCATAGTAGAACACAGATGAAGCTTCTAAGTTGATGTAATAGCCAGTGAGAAGTAGTACAATTAAAGTTTTAGGTATCGGTTATTGACTTTTTAGCTGGCTTTGGTGCCTTCGACATGAGCTAGGACCTTAAGATTCTGCATGTAAGGAGGACTAGCAGCCGAGTTGCACGGAAGAATGTGAAAAGTGTTCATGTTCAGAATAAACCTGAGACATCCGTCCGTTTTCGTCATTTGTTATCGAATCGACTTAAAGCCAGATAGTCACATTGGCCGCTCTTATCTCCGAAACGCTTGTACTTATCGTCTGCAAAGCTATGTCGCGTGCTGCGGTATGCGGAGACACTAAAATAACCATAGTAGAACACAGACCAAGCTTCTAAGTTAATGTAATAGCCAGTAAGAAGTAGTACAATTAAAGTTTTAGGTATCGATTATTGACTTTTTAGCTGGCTTTGGTGCCTTGGACATGAGCTAGGACCTTAAGATTCTGCATGAAAGGAGGACTAGCAGCCGAGTAGCACGGGAGAATGTGAAAAGTGTTCATATGTAGTAAAAACCTGGGAAATTCGTCCGTTTTCGTCATTTGTTATCGAATCGACTTAAAGCCACATCGTCTTATTTGCCGCTCTTCTCTCTGAAACGCTTGTACTTATCGTCTGCAAAGCTATGTCGCATGCTGCGGTATGCTGAGACACTACAAGCAGCATAGTAGAACACAGATGAAGCTTCTAAGTTGATGCTGAGACACTACAAGCAGCATAGTAGAACACAGATGAAGCTTCTAAGTTGACGTAACAGCCAGTAAGAAGTAGTACAATTCAAGTTTTGGGTATCGATTATTGAATTTTTAGCTAGCTTTGGTGCCTTGGACATGAGCTAGGACCTTAAGATTCTGCATGAAAGGAGGACTAGCAGCCGAGTAGCACGGGAGAATGTGAAAAGTGATCATATGTAGTAAAAACCTGAGAAATTCGTCTGTTTTCGTCATTTGTTATCGAATCGACTTAAAGCCAGATCGTCATATTGGCCGCTCTTCTCTCTGAAACGCTTGTACTTATCGTCTGCAAAGCTATGTCGCATGCTGCGGTATGCGGAGACACTAAAATCACAATAGTATGAAACAGATGAAGCATCTAAGTTGATGTAATAGGCAATAAGAAGTAATCCAATTCAAGTTTTAGGTATCGATTATTGACTTTTTAGCTGGCTTTGGTGCCTTGGACATGAGCCAGGACCTTAACATTCTGCATGAAAGGATTACTAGCAGCCGAGTTGCACGGGAGAACGTGAAAAGTGTTCATATGTAGTAAAAACCTTAGAAATCCGTCCGTTTTCGTAATTTGTTATCGAATCGACTTAAAGCCAGATCGTCACATTGGCCGCTCTTCTCTCTGAAACGGTTGTTCCTATCGTCTGCAAAGCTATGTCGCGTGCTGCGGTATGTGGACACACTAAAAGCACCATAGTAGAACACAGATGAAGCTTCTAAGTTGATGTAATAGCCAGTAAGAAGTAGTTGAATTCAAGTTTTAGGTATCGATTATTGACTTTTTAGCTGGCTTTGGTGCCTTGGACATGAGCTAGGCCCTTAAGATTCTGCATGAAAGGAGGACAAGCAGCCGAGTTGCAGGGGAGAATGTAAAAAGTGTTCATATGAAGTAAAAACCTGAGTAATCCGTCCGTTTTCGTCATTTGTTATCGAATCGAGTTAAAGCCGGATCGTCACATTGGCCGCTCTTCTCTTGAAACGGTTGTACTTATCGTCTGCAAAGCAATGTCGCGTTTTGCCGTAGGCGGAAACAGAAAAGCACCATAGTAGAACACAGATGAAGCTTCTAAGTTGATGTAATAGCCAGTAAGAAGTAGACCAATTCAAGATTTAGGTATCGATTATTGACTTTTTAGATGGTTTTTTGTGCCTTGGACATGAGCTAGGACTTTATGATTCTGCATAAAAGGAGGACTCGCAGCCCAGTTGCACGGGAGAATGTGAAAAGTGTTCATATGTATTAAAAACCTGAGACATCCGTCCGTTTTCGTCATTTGTGATCGAATCGACTTAAAGCCAGATCGTCACATTGGCCGCTCTTCTCTCTGAAACGGTTGTACTTATCGTCTACAAAGCTATGTCACGTGCTTCGGTATGTGGAGACACTAAAAGCACCATAGTAGAACACAGATGAAGCTTCTAAGTTCATGTAATAGCCAGTAAGAAGTAGTACAATTAAAGTTTTAGGTATCGATTATTGACTTTTTAGCTGGCTTTGATGCCTTGGACATGAGCTAGGACCTTAAGATACTGCATGAAAGGAGGACTAGCAGCCGAGTTGCACGGGAGAATGTGAAAAGTGTTCATATGTAATAAAAACCTGAGAAATCCGTCCGTTTTCGTCATTTGTTATCGAATCGACTTAAAGTCAGATCGTCACATTGGTCGCTCTTCTCTCTGAAACGGTTGTTCTTATCGTCTGCAAAGCTATGTCGCATGCTGCGGTATGCTGAGACACTACAAGCAGCATAGTAGAACACAGATGAAGCTTCTAAGTTGATGTAATAGCCAGTAAGAAGTAGTACAATTCAAGTTATAGGTATCGATTATTGACTTTTTAGCTAGCTTTGGTGCCTTGGACGTGAGCTAGGACCTTAAGATTCAGCATGAAAGGAGGACTAGCAGCCGAATAGCACGGGAGAATGTGAAAAGTGTTCATGTGTAGTAAAAACTTGAGAAATTCGTCCGTTTTCGTCATTTGTTATCGAATCGACTTAAAGCCAGATCGTCACATTGGCCGCTCTTCTCTCTGAAACGCTTGTATTTATCGTCTGCAAAGCTATGTCGCGAGCTGCGGTATGCGGAGACACTAAAATCACAATAGTAGGAAACAGATGAAGCATCTAAGTTGATGTAATAGCCAGTAAGAAGTAATCCAATTCAAGTTTTAGGTATCGATTATTGACTTTTTAGCTGGCTTTGGTGCCTTGGACATGAGCTAGGACCTTAAGATTTAGCATGAAAGGAGGACTAGCAGCCGAGTTGCACGGGAGAATGTGAAAAGTGTTCATATGTAATAAAAACCTGAGAAATCCGTCCGTTTTCGTCATTTGTTTTCGAATCGACTTAAAGCCAGATCGTCACATTGGCCGCTCTGCTCTCGGAAACGGTTGTACTTATCGTCTACTAAGCTATGTCGCGTGCTGCGGTATGCGGAGACACTAAAAGCACCATAGTAGAACACAGATGAAGCTTCTAAGTTAATGTAATAGCCCGTAAGAAGTAGTACAATTCAAGTTTTAGGTATCGATTATTGACTTTTTAGCTGGCTTTGGTGCCTTGGACATGAGCTAGGACCTTACGATTCTGCATGAAAGGAGGACTAGCAGCCGAGTTGCATGGGAGAATGTGAAAAGTGTTCATATGTAATAAAAACCTGAGAAATCCGTCCGTTTTCGTCATTTGTTATCGAATCCACTTAAAGCCAGATCGTCACATTGGCCGCTCTGCTCTCGGAAACGGTTGTACTTATCGTCTGCAAAGCTATGTCGCGTGCTGCGGTATGTGGACACACTAAAAGCACCATAGTAGAACACAGATGAAGCTTCTAAGTTGATGTAATAGCCAGTAAGAAGTAGTTGAATTCAAGTTTTAGGTATCGATTATTGACTTTTTAGCTGGCTTTGGTGCCTTGGACATGAGCTAGGACCTTAAGATTCTGCATGAAAGGAGGACTAGCAGCCGAGTTGCAGGGGAGAATGTAAAAAGTGTTCATATGAAGTAAAAACCTGAGTAATCCGTCCGTTTTCGTCATTTGTTATCGAATCGCCTTAAAGCCAGATCGTCACATTGGCCGCTCTGCTCTTGAAACGGTTGTACTTATCGTCTGCAAAGCAATGTCGCGTTTTGCCGTAGGCGGAAACAGAAAAGCACCAAAGTAGAACACAGATGAAGCTTCTAAGTTGATGTAATAGCCAGTAAGAAGTAGACCAATTCAAGATTTTGGTATCGATTATTGACTTTTTAGCTGGTTTTTTGTGCCTTGGACATGAGCTAGGACTTTATGATTCTGCATAAAAGGAGGACTCGCAGCCCAGATGCACGGGAGAATGTGAAAAGTGTTCATATGTATTAAAAACCTGAGACATCCGTCCGTTTTCGTCATTTGTGATCGAATCGACTTAAAGCCAGATCGTCACATTGGCCGCTCTTCTCTCTGAAACGGTTGTACTTATCGTCTGCAAAGCTATGTCGCGTGCTGCGGTATGCGGAGACACTAAAAGCACCATAGTAGAACACAGATGGAGCTTCTAAGTTGATGTAATAGCCAGTAAGAAGTAGTACAATTCAAGTTTTAGGTATCGATTATTGACTTTTTAGCTGGCTTTGGTGCCTTGGACATGAGCTAGTACCTTAAAATTCTGCATGAAAGGAGGACTAGCAGCCGAGTTGCACGGGAGAATGTGAAAAGTGTTCATATGTAGTAAAAACCTTAGAAATCCGTCCGTTTTCATCATTTGTTATCGAATCGAGTTAAAGCCAGATCGTCACATTGGCCGCTCTTCTCTCTGAAAAAGTTGTACTTATCGTCTGCAAAGGTATGTCGCGTGCTGCGGTACGTGGACACAATAAAAGCACCATAGTAGAACACAGATGAAGCTTCTAAGCTGATGTAATAGCGAGTAAGAAGTAGTCCAATTCAAGTTTTAGGTATCGATTATTGACTTTTTAGCTGGCTTTGGTGCCTTGGACATGAGCTAGGACCTTAAGATTCTGCATGAAAGGAGGACTAGCAGCCGAGTTGCACGGGAGAATGTGAAAAGTGTTCATATGTAGTAAAAACCTGGGAAATTCGTCCGTTTTCGTCATTTGTTATCGAATCGACTTAAAGCCTCATCGTCTTATTTGCCGCTCTTCTCTCTGAAACGCTTGTACTTATCGTCTGCAAAGCTATGTCGCATGCTGCGGTATGCTGAGACACTACAAGCAGCATAGTAGAACACAGATGAAGCTTCTAAGTTGATGTAATAGCCAGTAAGAAGTAGTACAATTCAAGTTTTAGGTATCGATTATTGACTTTTTAGCTAGCTTTGGTGCCTTGGACATGAGCTAGGACCTTAAGATTCTGCATGAAAGGAGGACTAGCAGCCGAGTAGCACGGGAGAATGTGAAAAGTGATCATATGTAGTAAAAACCTGAGAAATTCGTCTGTTTTCGTCATTTGTTATCGAATCGACTTAAAGCCAGATCGTCACATTGGCCGCTCTTCTCTCTGAAACGCTTGTACTTATCGTCTGCAAAGCTATGTCGCATGCTGCGGTATGCTGAGACACTACAAACAGCATAGTAAAACATAGATGAAACTTCTAAGTTGATGTAATAGCCAGTAAGAAGTAGTACAATTCAAGTTTTAGGTATCGATTATTGACTTTTTAGCTGGTTTTTTTTTTGCCTTGGACATGAGCTAGGACTTTATGATTCTGCATAAAAGGAGGACTAGCAGCCCAGTTGCACGGGAGAATGTGAAAAGTGTTCATATGTATTAAAAACCTGAGACATCCGTCCGTTTTCGTCATTTGTTATCGAATCGACTTAAAGCCAGATCGTCACATTGGCCGCCCTTCACTCTCAAACGGTTGTACTTATCGATTGCAAAGCTATGTCGCGTGCTGCGGTATGCGGAGACACTAAAACCACAATAGTAGAACACAGATGAAGCTTCTATGTTGATGTAATAGCCAGTAAGAAGTAGTACAATTAAAGTTTTAGGTATCGATTATTGACATTTAGCTAGCTTTGTTGCCTTGGATATGAGCTAGGACCTTATGATTCTGCATGAAAGGAGGACTAGCAGCCGAGTTGCACGGGAGAATGTGAAAAGTGTTCATATGTAGTAAAAACCTGAGAAATCCGTCCGTTTTCGTCATTTGTTATCGAATCTACTTAAAGCAAGGTCGTCACATTGGCCGCTCTTCTCTCTGAAACGGTTGTACTTATCAACTACAAAGCTATGTCGCGAGCTGCGATATGCGGAGACACTAAAAGCACCATAGCAGAACACAGATGAAGCTTCTAAGTTGATGTAATAGCCAGTAAGAAGTAGTACAATTAAAGTTATAGGTATCGGTTATTGACTTTTTACCCTTCTTTGGTGCCTTGGACACGAGCTAGGAACTTAAGATTTTGCATGAGGGAGGACTAGCAGCCGAGTTGCACGGGAGAATGTGAAAAGTGTTCATAAGTAGTAAAAACCTGAGAAATCCGTCCGTTTTCGTCATTTGTTATCGTATCGACTTAAAGCCAGATCGTCACAATGGCCGCTCTTCTCTCTGAAACGGTTGTACATATTGTCTGCAAAACTATGTCGCGTGCTGCGGTATGCGGAGAAACTAAAAGCACCGTAGTAGAACACAGATGTAGCTTCTACGTTGACGTAATAGCCAGGAAAAAGTAGTACAATTCAAGTTTTAGGTATTGATTATGGACTTTTTAGCTGGCTTTGGTGCCTTGGACATGAGCTAGGACCTTAAGATTCTGCATGAAAGGAGGACTAGCAGCCTAGTTGCAAGGGAGAATGTGAAAAGTGTTCATATGTAGTAAAAACCTGAGAAATCGGTCCGTTTTCGTCATTTGTTATCGAATCGACTTAAAGCCAGATCGTCACATTGGCCGCTCTTCTCTCTGAAACGGTTGTACTTATCGTCTACAAAGCTATGTCGCGTGCTGCGATATGCGGAGACACTAAAAGAACCATAGTAGAACACAAATGATGCTTCTAAGTTGATGTAATAGCCAGTAAGAAGTAGTCCAATTCAAGATTTAGGTATCGATTATTGACTTTTTAGCTGGCTTTGGTGCCTTGGACATGAGCTAGGACCTTATGATTCTGCATGAAACGAGGACTAGCGGCCGCGTTGCACGGGAGTATGTGAAAAGTGTTCATATGTAGTAAAAACCTGAGAAATCCGTCCATTTTCGTCATTTGTTATCGAATCGACTTAAAGCGAGATCGTCACATTGGCCGCTTTTCTCTCTGAAACGGTTGTACTTATCGTCTGCAAAGCTATGTCGCGTGCTGCGGTATGCGGAGACACTAAAAGCACCATAGTAGAACACAGATGAAGCTTCTAAGTTGATGTAATAGCCAGTAAGAAGTAGTACAATTCAAGTTTTAGGTATAGATTATTGACTTTTTAGCTGGCTTTGGTGCCTTGGACATAAGCTAGGACCTTAAGATTCTGCATGAAAGGAGGACTAGCAGCCGAGTTGCAAGGGAGAATGTGAAAAGTGTTCATATGTAGTAAAAACCTGAGAAATCGGTCCGTTTTCGTCATTTGTTATCGAATCGACTTAAAGCCAGATCGTCTTATTTGCCGCTCTTCTCTCTGAAACGCTTGTACTTATCGTCTGCAAAGCTATGTCGCTTGTTGCCGTAGGCGGAAACAGAAAAGCACCATAGTAGAACACAGATGAAGCTTCTAAGTTGATGTAATAGCCAGTAAGAAGTAGTACAATTCTAGTTTTAGGTATCGATTATTGACTTTTTAGTTGGCTTTGGTGCCTTGGACATGAGCTAGTACCTTAAGATTCTGCATGAAAGGAGGACTAGCAGCCGAGTTGCACGGGAGAATGTGAAAAGTGTTCATATGTAGTAAAAACCTGAGAAATACGTCCGTTTTCGTCATTTGTTATCGAATCGACTTAAAGTCAGATCGTCAAATTGGCCGCACTTCTCTTTGAAACGGTTGTACTTATCGTCTACAAAGCTATTTCACGTGCTGCGGTATGCGGAGACACTAAAATCACCATAGTAGAACACAGATGGAGCTACTAAGTTGATGTAATATCCAGTAAGAAGTAGTACAATTCATGTTTTTGGTATCGATTATTGACTTTTTAGCTGGCTTTGGTGCCTTGGACATGAGCTAGGACCTTAAGATTGTGCATGAAAGGAGGACTAGCAGCCGAGTTGCAGGGGAAAATGTGAAAAGTGTTCATATGTAGAAAAAACCTGAGAAATCCGTCTGTTTTCGTCATTTGTTATCGAATCGACTTAAAGCCAGATCGTCACATTGGCCGCTCTTCTCTCTGAAACGGTTGTACTTATCGTCTGCAAAGCTATGTCGCGTGTTGCCGTAGGCGGAAACAGGAAAAGCACCATAGTAGAACACAGATGAAGATTCTAAGTTGATGTAATAGCGAGTAAGAAGTAGTCCAATTCAAGTTTTTGGTATCGATTATTGAATTTTTAGCTGGTTTTGGTGCCTTGGACATGAGCTAGGACCTTAAGATTCTGCATGACAGGAGGACTAGCAGCCGAGTTGCACGGGAGAATGTGAAAAGTGTTCATATGTAGTAAAAACCTGAGAAATCCGTCCGTTTTCGTCATTTGTTATCGAATCGACATAGAGCCAGATCGTCACATTGGCCGCTCTTCTCTCTGAAACGGTTGGACTTATCGTCTGCAAAGGTATGTCGCGTGCTGCGGTATGCGGAGACACTAAAAGCACCATAGTAGAACACAGATGAAGCTTCTAAGTTGATGTAATAGCCAGCAAGAAGTTGTAGAATTCAAGTTTTTGGTATCGATTATTGACTTTTTTCTGGCTTTGGTACCTTGGACATGAGCTAGGACCTTATGATTCTGCATGAAAGGAGGACTAGCAGCCGAGTTGCACGGGAGAATGTGAAAAGTGTTCATATGTAGTAAAAACCTGAGAAATCCGACCGTTTCGGTCATTTGTTATCGATTCGACTTAAAGCCAGATCGTCACAATGGCCGTTCTTCTCTCTGAAAAAGTTGTACTTATCGTCTGCAAAGCTATGTCGCGTGCTGCGGTATGCGGACACAATAAAAGCACCATAGTAGAACACAGACCAAGCTTCTAAGTTAATGTAATAGCCAGTAAGAAGTAGTACAATTAAAGTTTTAGGTATCGATTATTGACTTTTTAGCTGGCTTTGGTGCCTTGGACATGAGCTAGGACCTTAAGATTCTGCATGAAAGGAGGACTAGCAGCCGAGTAGCACGGGAGAATGTGAAAAGTGTTCATATGTAGTAAAAACCTGGGAAATTCGTCCGTTTTCGTCATTTGTTATCGAATCGACTTAAAGCCACATCGTCTTATTTGCCGCTCTTCTCTCTGAAACGCTTGTACTTATCGTCTGCAAAGCTATGTCGCATGCTGCGGTATGCTGAGACACTACAAGCAGCATAGTACAACACAGATGAAGCTTCTAAGTTGATGCTGAGACACTACAAGCAGCATAGTAGAACACAGATGAAGGTTCTAAGTTGACGTAACAGCCAGTAAGAAGTAGTACAATTCAAGTTTTGGGTATCGATTATTGAATTTTTAGCTAGCTTTGGTGCCTTGGACATGAGCTAGGACCTTAAGATTCTGCATGAAAGGAGGACTAGCAGCCGAGTAGCACGGGAGAATGTGAAAAGTGATCATATGTAGTAAAAACCTGAGAAATTCGTCTGTTTTCGTCATTTGTTATCGAATCGACTTAAAGCCAGATCGTCATATTGGCCGCTCTTCTCTCTGAAACGCTTGTACTTATCGTCTGCAAAGCTATGTCGCATGCTGCGGTATGCGGAGACACTAAAATCACAATAGTATGAAACAGATGAAGCATCTAAGTTGATGTAATAGGCAATAAGAAGTAATCCAATTCAAGTTTTAGGTATCGATTATTGACTTTTTAGCTGGCTTTGGTGCCTTGGACATGAGCTAGAACCTTAAGATTTAGCATGGAAGGAGGACTAGCAGCCGAGTTGCACGGGAGAATGTGAAAAGTGTTCATATGTAATAAAAACCTGAGAAATCCGTCCGTTTTCGTCATTTGTTATCGAATCCACTTAAAGCCAGATCGTCACATTGGCCGCTCTGCTCTCGGAAACGGTTGTACTTATCCTCTACTAAGCTATGTCGCGTGCTGCGGTATGCGGAGACACTAAAAGCACCATAGTAGAACACAGATGAAGCTTCTAAGTTAATGTAATAGCCAGTAAGAAGTAGTACAATTCAAGTTTTAGGTATCGATTATTGACTTTTTAGCTGGCTTTGGTGCCTTGGACATGAGCTAGGACCTTACGATTCTGCATGAAAGGAGGACTAGCAGCCGAGTTGCACGGGAGAATGTGAAAAGTGTTCATATGTAATAAAAACCTCAGAAATCCGTCCGTTTTCGTCATTTGTTATCGAATCCACTTAAAGCCAGATCGTCACATTGGCCGCTCTGCTCTCGGAAACGGTTGTACTTATCGTCTACTAAGCTATGTCGCGTGCTGCGGTATGCTGAGACACTAAAAGCACCATAGTAGAACACAGATTAAGCTTCTAAGTTAATGTAATAGCCAGTAAGAAGTAGTACAATTCAAGTCTTAGGTATCGATTATTGACTTTTTAGCTGGCTTTGGTGCCTTGGACATGAGCTAGGACCTTAACATTCTGCATGAAAGGATGACTAGCAGCCGAGTTGCAGGGGAGAATGTAAAAAGTGTTCATATGAAGTAAAAACCTGAGTAATCCGTCCGTTTTCGTCATTTGTTATCGAATCGACTTAAAGCCGGATCGTCACATTGGCCGCTCTGCTCTTGAAACGGTTGTACTTATCGTCTGCAAAGCAATGTCGCGTTTTGCCGTAGGCGGAAACAGAAAAGCACCATAGTAGAACACAGATGAAGCTTCTAAGTTGATGTAATAGCCAGTAAGAAGTAGACCAATTCAAGATTTAGGTATCGATTATTGACTTTTTAGATGGTTTTTTGTGCCTTGGACATGAGCTAGGACTTTATGATTCTGCATAAAAGGAGGACTCGCAGCCCAGTTGCACGGGAGAATGTGAAAAGTGTTCATATGTATTAAAAACCTGAGTCATCCATCCGTTTTCGTCATTTGTGATCGAATCGACTTAAAGCCAGATCGTCATATTGGCCGCTCTTCTCTCTGAAACGGTTGTACTTATCGTCTACAAAGCTATGTCACGTGCTTCGGCATGTGGAGACACTAAAAGCACCATAGTAGAACACAGATGAAGCTTCTAAGTTGATGTAATAGCCAGTAAGAAGTAGTACAATTAAAGTTTTAGGTATCGATTATTGACTTTTTAGCTGGCTTTGATGCCTTCGACATGAGCTAGGACCTTAAGATTCTGCATGAAAGGAGGACTAGCAGCCGAGTTGCACGGGAGAATGTGAAAAGTGTTCATATGTAATAAAAACCTGAGAAATCCGTCCGTTTTCGTCATTTGTTATCGAATCGACTTAAAGCCAGATCGTCACATTGGTCGCTCTTCTCTCTGAAACGGTTGTACTTATCGTCTGCGAAGCTATGTCGCATGCTGCGGTATGCTGAGACACTACAAGCAGCATAGTAGAACACAGATGAAGCTTCTAAGTTGATGTAATAGCCAGTAAGAAGTAGTACAATTCAAGTTTTAGGTATCGATTATTGACTTTTTAGCTAGCTTTGGTGCCTTGGACGTGAGCTAGGACCTTAAGATTCAGCATGAAAGGAGGACTAGCAGCCGAATAGCACGGGAGAATGTGAAAAGTATTCATATGTAGTAAAAACCTGAGAAATTCGTCCGTTTTCGTCATTTGTTATCGAATCGACTTAAAGCCAGATCGTCACATTGGCCGCTCTTCTCTCTGAAACGCTTGTATTTATCGTCTGCAAAGCTATGTCGCGAGCTGCGGTATGCGGAGACACTAAAATCACAATAGTAGGAAACAGATGAAGCATCTAAGTTGATGTAATAGCCAGTAAGAAGTAATCCAATTCAAGTTTTAGGTATCGATTATTGACTTTTTAGCTGGCTTTGGTGCCTTGGACATGAGCTAGGACCTTAAGATTTAGCATGAAAGGAGGACTAGCAGCCGAGTTGCACGGGAGAATGTGAAAAGTGTTCATATGTAATAAAAACCTGAGAAATCCGTCCGTTTTCGTCATTTGTTATCGAATCGACTTAAAGCCAGATCGTCACATTGGCCGCTCTGCTCTCGGAAACGGTTGTACTTATCGTCTACTAAGCTATGTCGCGTGCTGCGGTATGCGGAGACACTAAAAGCACCATAGTAGAACACAGATGAAGCTTCTAAGTTAATGTAATAGCCCGTAAGAAGTAGTACAATTCAAGTTTTAGGTATCGATAATTGACTTTTTAGCTGGCTTTGGTGCCTTGGACATGAGCTAGGACCTTACGATTCTGCATTAAAGTAGGACTAGCAGCCGAGTTCCACGGGAGAATGTGAAAAGTGTTCATATGTAATAAAAACCTGAGAAATCCGTCCGTTTTCGTCATTTGTTATCGAATCCACTTAAAGCCAGATCGTCACATTGGCCGCTCTGCTCTCGGAAACGGTTGTACTTATCGTCTACTAAGCTATGTCGCGTGCTGCGGTATGCGGAGACACTAAAAGCACCATAGTAGAACACAGATTAAGCTTCTTAGTTAATGTAATAGCCAGTAAGAAGTAGTACAATTCAAGTCTTAGGTATCGATTATTGACTTTTTAGCTGGCTTTGGTGCCTTGGACATGAGCTAGGACCTTAACATTCTGCATGAAAGGAGGACTAGCAGCCGAGTTGCACGTTAGAACGTGAAAAGTGTTCATATGTAGTAAAAACCTTAGAAATCTGTCCGTTTTCGTAATTTGTTATCGAATCGACTTAAAGCCAGATCGTCACATTGGCCGCTCTGCTCTTGAAACGGTTGTACTTGTCGTCTGCAAAGCAATGTCACGTTTTGCCGTAGGCGGAAACAGAAAAGCACCATAGTAGAACACAGATGAAGCTTCTAAGTTGATGTAATAGCCAGTAAGAGGTAGACCAATTCAAGATTTAGGTATCGATTATTGACTTTTTAGCTGGTTTTTTGTGCCTTGGACATGACCTAGGACTTTATGATTCTGCATAAAAGGAGGACTCGCAGCCCAGTTGCACGGGAGAATGTGAAAAGTGTTCATATGTATTAAAAACCTGAGTCATCCATCCGTTTTCGTCATTTGTGATCGAATCGACTTAAAGCCAGATCGTCATATTGGCCGCTCTTCTCTCTGAAACGGTTGTACTTATCGTCTACAAAGCTATGTCACGTGCTTCGGCATGTGGAGACACTAAAAGCACCATAGTAGAACACAGATGAAGCTTCTAAGTTGATGTAATAGCCAGTAAGAAGTAGTACAATTAAAGTTTTAGGTATCGATTATTGACTTTTTAGCTGGCTTTGATGCCTTCGACATGAGCTAGGACCTTAAGATTCTGCATGAAAGGAGGACTAGCAGCCGAGTTGCACGGGAGAATGTGAAAAGTGTTCATATGTAATAAAAACCTGAGAAATCCGTCCGTTTTCGTCATTTGTTATCGAATCGACTTAAAGCCAGATCGTCACATTGGTCGCTCTTCTCTCTGAAACGGTTGTACTTATCGTCTGCGAAGCTATGTCGCATGCTGCGGTATGCTGAGACACTACAAGCAGCATAGTAGAACACAGATGAAGCTTCTAAGTTGATGTAATAGCCAGTAAGAAGTAGTACAATTCAAGTTTTAGGTATCGATTATTGACTTTTTAGCTAGCTTTGGTGCCTTGGACGTGAGCTAGGACCTTAAGATTCAGCATGAAAGGAGGACTAGCAGCCGAATAGCACGGGAGAATGTGAAAAGTGTTCATATGTAGTAAAAACCTGAGAAATTCGTCCGTTTTCGTCATTTGTTATCGAATCGACTTAAAGCCAGATCGTCACATTGGCCGCTCTTCTCTCTGAAACGCTTGTATTTATCGTCTGCAAAGCTATGTCACGAGCTGCGGTATGCGGAGACACTAAAATCACAATAGTAGGAAACAGATGAAGCATCTAAGTTGATGTAATACCCAGTAAGAAGTAATCCAATTCAAGTTTTAGGTATCGATTATTGACTTTTTAGCTGGCTTTGGTGCCTTGGACATGAGCTAGGACCTTAAGATTTAGCATGAAAGGAGGACTAGCAGCCGAGTTGCACGGGAGAATGTGAAAAGTGTTCATATGTAATAAAAACCTGAGAAATCCGTCCGTTTTCGTCATTTGTTATCGAATCGACTTAAAGCCAGATCGTCACATTGGCCGCTCTGCTCTCGGAAACGGTTGTACTTATCGTCTACTAAGCTATGTCGCGTGCTGCGGTATGCGGAGACACTAAAAGCACCATAGTAGAACACAGATTAAGCTTCTTAGTTAATGTAATAGCCAGTAAGAAGTAGTACAATTCAAGTCTTAGGTATCGATTATTGACTTTTTAGCTGGCTTTGGTGCCTTGGACATGAGCTAGGACCTTAACATTCTGCATGAAAGGAGGACTAGCAGCCGAGTTGCACGTTAGAACGTGAAAAGTGTTCATATGTAGTAAAAACCTTAGAAATCTGTCCGTTTTCGTAATTTGTTATCGAATCGACTTAAAGCCAGATCGTCACATTGGCCGCTCTGCTCTTGAAACGGTTGTACTTATCGTCTGCAAAGCAATGTCACGTTTTGCCGTAGGCGGAAACAGAAAAGCACCATAGTAGAACACAGATGAAGCTTCTAAGTTGATGTAATAGCCAGTAAGAGGTAGACCAATTCAAGATTTAGGTATCGATTATTGACTTTTTAGCTGGTTTTTTGTGCCTTGGACATGACCTAGGACTTTATGATTCTGCATAAAAGGAGGACTCGCAGCCCACTTGCACGGGAGAATGTGAAAAGTGTTCATATGTATTAAAAACCTGAGACATCCGTCCGTTTTCATCATTTGTTATCGAATCGACTTAAAGCCAGATCGTCACATTGGCCGCTCTTCTCTCTGAAAAAGTTGTACTTATCGTCTGCAAAGCTATGTCGCGTGCTGCGGTACGTGGACACAATAAAAGCACCATAGTAGAACACAGATGAAGCTTCTAAGTTGATGTAATAGCGAGTAAGAAGTAGTTCAATTCAAGTTTTAGGTATCGATTATTGACTTTTTAGCTGGCTTTGGTGCCTTGGACATGAGCTAGGACCTTAACATTCTGCATGAAAGGAGGACTAGCAGCCGAGTTGCACGGGAGAATGTGAAAAGTGTTCATATGTAGTAAAAACCTGGGAAATTCGTCCGTTTTCGTCATTTGTTATCGAATCGACTTAAAGCCACATCGTCTTATTTGCCGCTCTTCTCTCTGAAACGCTTGTACTTATCGTCTGCAAAGCTATGTCGCATGCTGCGGTATGCTGAGACACTACAAGCAGCATAGTAGAACACAGATGAAGCTTCTAAGTTGATGTAATAGCCAGTAAGAAGTAGTACAATTCAAGTTTTAGGTATCGATTATTGACTTTTTAGCTAGCTTTGGTGCCTTGGACATGAGCTAGGACCTTAAGATTCTGCATGAAAGGAGGACTAGCAGCCGAGTAGCACGGGAGAATGTGAAAAGTGATCATATGTAGTAAAAACCTGAGAAATTCGTCTGTTTTCGTCATTTGTTATCGAATCGACTTAAAGCCAGATCGTCACATTGGCCGCTCTTCTCTCTGAAACGCTTGTACTTATCGTCTGCAAAGCTATGTCGCATGCTGCGGTATGCTGAGACACTACAAGCAGCATAGTAAAACATAGATGAAACTTCTAAGTTGATGTAATAGCCAGTAAGAAGTAGTACAATTCAAGTTTTAGGTATCGATTATTGACTTTTAGCTGGTTTTTTTTTGCCTTGGACATGAGCTAGGACTTTATGATTCTGCATAAAAGGAGGACTAGCAGCCCAGTTGCACGGGAGAATGTGAAAAGTGTTCATATGTATTAAAAACCTGAGACATCCGTCCGTTTTCGTCATTTGTTATCGAATCGACTTAAGCCAGATCGTCACATTGGTCGCTCTTCTCTCTGAAACGGTTGTACTTATCGTCTGCAAAGCTATGTCGCATGCTGCGGTATGCTGAGACACTACAAGCAGCATAGTAGAACACAGATGAAGCTTCTAAGTTGATGTAATAGCCAGTAAGAAGTAGTACAATTCAGGTTTTAGGTATCGATTATTGACTTTTTAGCTAGCTTTGGTGCCTTGGACGTGAGCTTGGACCTTAAGATTCAGCATGAAAGGAGGACTAGCTGCCGAATAGCACGGGAGAATGTGAAAAGTGTTCATATGTAGTAAAAACCTGAGAAATTCGTCCGTTTTCGTCATTTGTTACCGAATCGACTTAAAGCCAGATCGTCACATTGGCCGCTCTTCTCTCTGAAACGCTTGTATTTATCGTCTGAAAAAGCTATGTCGCGAGCTGCGGTATGCGGAGACACTAAAATCACCATAGTAGGAAACAGATGAAGAATCTAAGTTGATGTAATAGCCAGTAAGAAGTAATCCAATTCAAGTTTTAGGTATCGATTATTGACTTTTTAGCTGGCTTTGGTGCCTTGGACATGAGCTACGGCCTTAAGATTCTGCATGAAAGGAGGACTAGCAGCCGAGTTGCACGGGAGAATGTGAAAAGTGTTCATATGTAAACAAATACTTGAGAAATCCGTCCGTTTTCGTCATTTGTTATCGAATCGACTTAAAGCCAGATCGTCACATTGGTCGCTCTTCTCTCTGAAAAGGTTGTACTTATCGTCTGCAAAGCTATGTCGCGTGCTGCGGTATGCGGAGACACTAAAATCACCAGAGTAGATTACAGATGAAGCTTCTAAGTTGACGTAATAACCATGAAGAAGTAGTACAATTCACGTTTTAGGTATCGATTATTGACTTTTTAGCTGGCCTTGGTGCCTTGGACGTGAGCTAGGACCTTAACATTCAGCATGAAAGGAGGACTAGCAGCCGATTTGCATGGAAGAATGTGAAAAGTGTTCATATGTAGTAAAAACCCGAGAAATCCGTCCGTTTTCGTCATTTGTTATCGAATCGACTTAAAGCCAGATCGTCACATTAGCCGCTCTTCTCTCTGAAACGGTTGTACTTATCGATTGCAAAGCTATGTCGCGTGTTGCGGTATGCGGAGACACTAAAAGCACCATAGTAGAACACAGATGAAGCTTCTAAGTTGACGTAATAGCCAGGAAGAAGTAGTACAATTCAAGTTTTAGGTATCGATTATTGACTTTTTAGCTGGCTTTGTTGCCTTGGACACGAGCTAGGACCTTAACATTTTGCATGAAAGGAGGACTAGCAGCCGATTTGCATGGGAGAATGTGAAAAGTGTTCATATGTAGTAAAAACCTGAGAAATCCGTCCACTTTCGTCATTTGTTATCGAATCGACTTAAAGCCAGATTGTCACATTGGCCGCTCTTCTCTCTGAAAAAGTTGTACTTATCGTCTGCAAAGCTATGTCGCGTGCTGCGGTATGCGGAGACACTAAAAGCACCATAGTAGAACACAGATGAAGCTTCTAAGTTGATGTAATAGCCAGTAAGAAGTAGTACAATTAAAGTTTTAGGTATCAGTTAATGACTTTTTACCCTTCCTTGGTGCGTTGGACATGAGCTAGGACCTTAAGATTCTGCATGAAAGGAGGACTAGCAGCCGTGTTGCAGGGAAGAATGTGAAAAATGTTCATATGTAGTAAAAACCCGAGAAATCCGTCCAATTTTCGTCATTTGTTATCGAATCGATTTAAAGCCAGATCGTCACATTGGCCGTTCTGCTCTCGGAAACGCTTGTACTTATCGTCTGCAAAGCTATGTCGCGTGTTGCCGTAGGCGGAAACAGGAAAAGCATCATAGTAGAACACAGATGAAGCTTCTAAGTTGATGTAATAGCCAGTAAGAAGTAGTCCATTTCAAGTTTTAGGTATCGATTATTGACTTTTTAGCTGGCTTTGGTGCCTTGGACATGAGCTAGGACCTTACGATTCTGCATGAAAGGAGGACTGGCAGCCGAGTTGCAGGGGAGAATGTGAAAAGTGTTCATATGTAGTAAAAACCTGAGAAATCCGTCCGTTTTCATAATTTGTTTTCGAATCGACTTAAAGCCAGATCGTCACATTGCCCGCTGTGCTCTCGGAAACGGTTGTACTTATCGTCTGCAAAGCTATGTCGCGTGTTGCCGTAGGCGGAAACAGGAAAAGCACCGTAGTAGAACACAGATGAAGCTTCTAAGTTGATGTAATAGCCAGTAAGAAGTAGTCCAATTCAAGTTTTAGGTATCGATTATTGACTTTTTAGCTTGCTTTGGTGCCTTGGACATGAGCTAGGACCTTAACATTCTGCATGAAAGGAGGACTAGCTGCCGCGTTGCACGGGAGAATGTGAAAAGTGTTCATATGTAGTAAAAACCTTAGAAATCCGTCCATTTTCGTCATTTGTTATCGAATCGACTTAAAGCCAGATCGTCACATTGGCCGCTCTTCTCTCTGAAACGGTTGTACTTATCGTCTGCAATGCTATGTCGCGTGCTGCGGTAAGCGGAGACACTAAAATCACCATAGTAGAACACAGATGAAGCATCTAAGTTGATGTAATAGCCAGTAAGAAGTAATCCAATTCAAGTTTTAGGTATCGATTATTGACTTTTTAGCTGGCTTTGGTGCCTTGGACATGAGCTAGGACCTTAAGATTCTGCATGAAAGGAGGACTAGCAGCCGAGTTGCACGGGAGAATGTGAAAAGTGTTCATATGTAGTAAAATCCTGAGAAATCAGTCCGTTTTCGTCATTTGTTATCGAATCGACTTAAAGCCAGATCGTCACATTGGCCGCTCTTCTCTCTGAAACGGTTGTACTTATCGTCTGCAAAGCTATGTCGCGTGCTGCGGTATGTGGAGACACTAAAAGCACCATAGTAGAACACAGATGAAGCTTCTAAGTTGATGTAATTGCCAGTAAGAAGTAGTACAATTCAAGTTTTAGGAATCGATTATTGACTCTTTAGCTGGCTTTGGTGCCTTGGACATGAACTTGGACCTTAAATTTCTGCATGAAAGGAGGACTAGCAGCCGCGTTGCACGGGAGAATGTGAAAAGTGTTAATATGTAGTAAAAACCTTAGAAATACTTCCGTTTTCGTCATTTGTTATCGAATCGACTTAAAGCCAGATCGTCACATTGGCCGCTCTTCTCTCTGAAACGGTTGTACTTATCGTCTGCAAAGCTATGTCGCGTGCTGCGGTATGCGGAGACACTAAAATCACCATAGTAGAACACAGATGAAGCTTTTAAGTTGATGTAATAGCCAGTAAGAAGTAGTCCAATTCAAGTTTTAGGTATCGATTATTGACTTTATAGCTGGCTTTGGTGCCTTGGACATGAGCTAGGACCTTAACATTCTGCATGAAAGGAGGACTAGCAGCCGAGTTGCACGGGAGAATGTTAAAAGTGTTCATATGTAGTAAAAACCTTAGAAATCCGTCCGTTTTCGTCATTTGTTATCGAATCGACTTAAAGCCAGATCGTCACATTGGCCGCTCTTCTCTCTGAAACGCTTGTACTTATCGTCTGCAAAGCTATGTCGCGTGCTGCGGTATGCGGAGACACTGCACTCACCAAAGTAGAACACAGTTCCAGCTTCTAAGTTGATGTAATAGCCAGTAAGAAGTAGTACAATTCAAGTTTTAGGTATCGTTTATTGACTTTTTAGCTGGCTTTGGTGCCTTGGACATGAGCTAGGACCTTAAGATTCTGCATGAAAGGAGGACTAGCAGCCGAGTTGCAGGGGAGAATGTGAAAAGTGTTCATATGTAGTAAAAACCTGAGAAATCCGTCCGTTTTCGTCATTTGTTATCGAATCGACTTAAAGCCAGATCGTCACATTGGCCGCTCTGCTCTCGGAAACGGTTGTACTTATCGTCTGCAAAGCTATGTCGCGTGTTGCCGTAGGCGGAAACAGGAAAAGCACCATTGTAGAACACAGACGAAGCTTCTAAGTTGATGTAATAGCCAGTAAGAAGTAGTGGAATTCAAGTTTTAGGTATCGATTATTGACTTTTTAGCTGGCTTTGGTGCCTTGGACATGAGCTAGCACCTTAAGATTCTGCATGAAAGGAGGACTAGCAGCCGAGTTGCACGGGAGAATGTGAAAAGTGTTCATATGCAGTAAAAACCTGAGAAATCCGTCCGTTTTCGTCATTTGTTATCGAATCGACTTAAAGCCAGATCGTCACATTGGCCGCTCTTCTCTCTGAAACGGTTGTACTTATCGTCTGCAAAGCTATGTCGCGTGCTGCGGTATGTGGAGACACTAAAATCACCATAGTAGAACACAGATGAAGCTTCTAAGTTGATGTAATAGCCAGTAAGAAGTAGTACAATTCAAGTTTTAGGTATCGATTATTGACTTTTTAGCTGGCTTTGTTGCCTTGGACATGAGCTAGGACCTTAACATTCTGCATGAAAGGAGGACTAGCAGCCGAGTTGCACGGGAGAATGTGAAAAGTGTTCATATGTAGTAAAAACCTTAGAAATCCGTCCATTTTCGTCATTTGTTATCGAATCGACTTAAAGCCAGATCGTCACATTGGCCGCTCTTCTCTCCGAAACGCTTGTACTTATCGTCTGCAAAGCTATGTCGCGTGCTGCGGTATCCGGAGACACTGCACTCACCATAGTAGAACACAGTTCAAGCTTCTAAGTTGATGTAATAGCCAGTAAGAAGTAGTACAATTCAAGTTTTAGGTATCGATTATTGACTTTTTAGCTGGCTTTGGTGCCTTGGACATGAGCTAGGACTTTAAGATTCTGCATGAAAGGAGGACTAGCAGCCGAGTTGCAGGGAAGAATGTGAAAAATGTTCATATGTAGTAAAAACCAGAGAAATCCGTCCATTTTCGTCATTTGTTATCGAATCGACTTAAAGCCAGATCGTCACATTGGCCGTTCTTCTCTCGGAAACACTTGTACTTATCGTCTGCAAAGCTATGTCGCGTGTTGCCGTAGGCGGAAACAGGAAAAGCATCATAGTAGAACACAGATGAAGCTTCTAAGTTGATGTAATAGCCAGTAAGAAGTAGTCCATTTCAAGTTTTAGGTATCGATTATTGACTTTTTAGCTGGCTTTGGTGCCTTGGACATGAGCTAGGACCTTACGATTCTGCATGAAAGGAGGACTGGCAGCCGAGTTGCAGTGGAGAATGTGAAAAGTGTTCATATGTAGTAAAAACCTGAGAAATCCGTCCGTTTTCATCATTTGTTATCGAATCGACTTAAAGCCAGATCGTCACATTGCCCGCTGTGCTCTCGGAAACGGTTGTACTTATCGTCTGCAAAGCTATGTCGCGTGTTGCCGTAGGTGGAAACAGGAAAAGCACCGTAGTAGAACACAGATGAAGCTTCCAAGTTGATGTAATAGCCAGTAAGAAGTAGTCCAATTCTAGTTTTAGGTATCGATTATTGACTTTTTAGCTGGCTTTGGTGCCTTGAACATGAGCTAGGACCTTAACATTCTGCATGAAAGGAGGACTAGCTGCCGCGTTGCACGGGAGAATGTGAAAAGTGTTCATATGTAGTAAAAACCTTAGAAATCCGTCCATTTTCGTCATTTGTTATCGAATCGACTTAAAGCCAGATCGTCACATTGGCCGCTCTTCTCTCTGAAACGGTTGTACTTATCGTCTGCAATGCTATGTCGCGTGCTGCGGTAAGCGGAGACACTAAAATCACCATAGTAGAACACAGATGAAGCATCTAAGTTGATGTAATAGCCAGTAAGAAGTAATCCAATTCAAGTTTTAGGTATCGATTATTGACTTTTTAGCTGGCTTTGGTGCCTTGGACATGAGCTAGGACCTTAAGATTCTGCATGAAAGGAGGACTAGCAGCCGAGTTGCACGGGAGAATGTGAAAAGTGTTCATATGTAGTAAAATCCTGAGAAATCAGTCCGTTTTCGTCATTTGTTATCGAATCGACTTAAAGCCAGATCGTCACATTGGCCGCTCTTCTCTCTGAAACGGTTGTACTTATTGTCTGCAAAGCTATGTCGCGTGCTGCGATATGCGGAGACACTAAAATCACCATAGTAGAACACAGTTGAAGCTTTTAAGTTGATGTAATAGCCAGTAAGAAGTAGTAGAATTCATGTTTTAGGTATCGATTATTGACTTTTTAGCTGGCTTTGTTGCCTTGGACATGAGCTAGGACCTTAACATTCTGCATGAAAGGAGGACTAGCAGCCGAGTTGCACGGGAGAATGTGAAAAGTGTTCATATGTAGTAAAAACCTTAGAAATCCGTCCATTTTCGTCATTTGTTATCGAATCGACTTAAAGCCAGATCGTCACATTGGCCGCTCTTCTCTCCGAAACGCTTGTACTTATCGTCTGCAAAGCTATGTCGCGTGCTGCGGTATCCGGAGACACTGCACTCACCATAGTAGAACACAGTTCAAGCTTCTAAGTTGATGTAATAGCCAGTAAGAAGTAGTACAATTCAAGTTTTAGGTATCGATTATTGACTTTTTACCTGGCTTTGGTGCCATGGACATGAGCTAGGACTTTAAGATTCTGCATGAAAGGAGGACTAGCAGCCGAGTTGCAGGGAAGAATGTGAAAAATGTTCATATGTAGTAAAAACCAGAGAAATCCGTCCATTTTCGTCATTTGTTATCGAATCGACTTAAAGCCAGATCGTCACATTGGCCGTTCTGCTCTCGGAAACACTTGTACTTATCGTCTGCAAAGCTATGTCGCGTGTTGCCGTAGGCGGAAACAGGAAAAGCATCATAGTAGAACACAGATGAAGCTTCTAAGTTGATGTAATAGCCAGTAAGAAGTAGTCCATTTCAAGTTTTAGGTATCGATTATTGACTTTTTAGCTGGCTTTGGTGCCTTGGACATGAGCTAGGACCTTACGATTCTGCATGAAAGGAGGACTAGCAGCCGAGTTGCAGGGGAGAATGTGAAAAGTGTTCATATGTAGTAAAAACCTGAGAAATCCGTCCGTTTTCATCATTTGTTATCGAATCGACTTAAAGCCAGATCGTCACATTGCCCGCTGTGCTCTCGGAAACGGTTGTACTTATCGTCTGCAAAGCTATGTCGCGTGTTGCCGTAGGCGGAAACAGGAAAAGCACCGTAGTAGAACACAGATGAAGCTTCCAAGTTGATGTAATAGCCAGTAAGAAGTAGTCCAATTCAAGTTTTAGGTATCGATTATTGACTTTTTAGCTGGCTTTGGTGCCTTGGACATGAGCTAGGACCTTAACATTCTGCATGAAAGGAGGACTAGCTGCCGCGTTGCACGGGAGAATGTGAAAAGTGTTCATATGTTGTAAAAACCTTAGAAATCCGTCCATTTTCGTCATTTGTTATCGAATCGACTTAAAGCCAGATCGTCACATTGGCCGCTCTTCTCTCTGAAACGGTTGTACTTATCGTCTGCAATGCTATGTCGCGTGCTGCGGTAAGCGGAGACACTAAAATCACCATAGTAGAACACAGATGAAGCATCTAAGTTGATGTAATAGCCAGTAAGAAGTAATCCAATTCAAGTTTTAGGTATCGATTATTGACTTTTTAGCTGGCTTTGGTGCCTTGGACATGAGCTAGGACCTTAAGATTCTGCATGAAAGGAGGACTAGCAGCCGAGTTGCACGGGAGAATGTGAAAAGTGTTCATATGTAGTAAAATCCTGAGAAATCCGTCCGTTTTCGTCATTTGTTATCGAATCGACTTAAAGCCAGATCGTCACATTGGCCGCTCTTCTCTCTGAAACGGTTGTACTTATCGTCTGCAAAGCTATGTCACGTGCTGCGGTATGTGGAGACACTAAAAGCACCATAGTAGAACACAGATGAAGCTTCTAAGTTGATGTAATTGCCAGTAAGAAGTAGTACAATTCAAGTTTTAGGTATCGATTATTGACTTTTTAGCTGGCTTTGGTGCCTTGGACATGAGCTAGGACCTTAAATTTCTGCATGAAAGGAGGACTAGCAGCCGCGTTGCACGGGAGAATGTGAAAAGTGTTCATATGTAGTAAAAACCTTAGAAATCCTTCCGTTTTCGTCATTTGTTATCGAATCGACTTAAAGCCAGATCGTCACATTGGCCGCTCTTCTGTCTGAAACGGTTGTACTTATCGTCTGCAAAGCTATGTCGCGTGCTGCGGTATGCGGAGACACTAAAATCACCATAGTAGAACACAGATGAAGCTTTTAAGTTGATGTAATAGCCAGTAAGAAGTAGTACAATTCATTTTTTAGGTATCGATTATTGTCTTTTTAGCTGGCTTTGGTGCCTTGGACATGAGCTAGGACCTTACGATTCTGCATGAAAGGAGGACTGGCAGCCGAGTTGCAGGGGAGAATGTGAAAAGTGTTCATATGTAGTAAAAACCTGAGAAATCCGTCCGTTTTCATCATTTGTTATCGAATCGACTTAAAGCCAGATCGTCACATTGCCCGCTGTGCTCTCGGAAACGGTTGTACTTATCGTCTGCAAAGCTATGTCGCGTGTTGCCGTAGGCGGAAACAGGAAAAACACCGTAGTAGAACACAGATGAAGCTTCCAAGTTGATGTAATAGCCAGTAAGAAGTAGTCCAATTCAAGTTTTAGGTATCGATTATTGACTTTTTAGCTGGCTTTGGTGCCTTGGACATGAGCTAGGACCTTAACATTCTGCATGAAAGGAGGACTAGCTGCCGCGTTGCACGGGAGAATGTGAAAAGTGTTCATATGTTGTAAAAACCTTAGAAATCCGTCCATTTTCGTCATTTGTTATCGAATCGACTTAAAGCCAGATCGTCACATTGGCCGCTCTTCTCTCTGAAACGGTTGTACTTATCGTCTGCAATGCTATGTCGCGTGCTGCGGTAAGCGGAGACACTAAAATCACCATAGTAGAACACAGATGAAGCATCTAAGTTGATGTAATAGCCAGTAAGAAGTAATCCAATTCAAGTTTTAGGTATCGATTATTGACTTTTTAGCTGGCTTTGGTGCCTTGGACATGAGCTAGGACCTTAAGATTCTGCATGAAAGGAGGACTAGCAGCCGAGTTGCACGGGAGAATGTGAAAAGTGTTCATATGTAGTAAAATCCTGAGAAATCAGTCCGTTTTCGTCATTTGTTATCGAATCGACTTAAAGCCAGATCGTCACATTGGCCGCTCTTCTCTCTGAAACGGTTGTACTTATCGTCTGCAAAGCTATGTCACGTGCTGCGGTATGTGGAGACACTAAAAGCACCATAGTAGAACACAGATGAAGCTTCTAAGTTGATGTAATTGCCAGTAAGAAGTAGTACAATTCAAGTTTTAGGTATCGATTATTGACTTTTTAGCTGGCTTTGGTGCCTTGGACATGAGCTAGGACCTTAAATTTCTGCATGAAAGGAGGACTAGCAGCCGCGTTGCACGGGAGAATGTGAAAAGTGTTCATATGTAGTAAAAACCTTAGAAATCCTTCCGTTTTCGTCATTTGTTATCGAATCGACTTAAAGCCAGATCGTCACATTGGCCGCTCTTCTGTCTGAAACGGTTGTACTTATCGTCTGCAAAGCTATGTCGCGTGCTGCGGTATGCGGAGACACTAAAATCACCATAGTAGAACACAGATGAAGCTTTTAAGTTGATGTAATAGCCAGTAAGAAGTAGTACAATTCATTTTTTAGGTATCGATTATTGTCTTTTTAGCTGGCTTTGGTGCCTTGGACATGAGCTAGGACCTTAACATTCTGCATGAAAGGAGGACTAGCAGCCGAGTTGCACGGGAGAATGTGAAAAGTGTTCATCTGTAGTAAAAACCTTAGAAATCCGTCCGTTTTCGTCATTTGTTATCGAATCGACTTAAAGCCAGATCGTCACATTGGCCGCTCTTCTCTCCGAAACGCTTGCACTTATCGTCTGCAAAGCTATGTCGCGTGCTGCGGTATCCGGAGACACTGCACTCACCATAGTAGAACACAGTTCAAGCTTCTAAGTTGATGTAATAGCCAGTAAGAAGTAGTACAATTCAAGTTTTAGGTATCGATTATTGACTTTTTAGCTGGCTTTGGTGCCATGGACATGAGCTAGGACTTTAAGATTCTGCATGAAAGGAGGACTAGCAGCCGAGTTGCAGGGAAGAATGTGAAAAATGTTCATATGTAGTAAAAACCAGAGAAATCCGTCCATTTTCGTCATTTGTTATCGAATCGACTTAAAGCCAGATCGTCACATTGGCCGTTCTGCTCTCGGAAACACTTGTACTTATCGTCTGCAAAGCTATGTCGCGTGTTGCCGTAGGCGGAAACAGGAAAAGCATCATAGTAGAACACAGATGAAGCTTCTAAGTTGATGTAATAGCCAGTAAGAAGTAGTCCATTTCAAGTTTTAGGTATCGATTATTGACTTTTTAGCTGGCTTTGGTGCCTTGGACATGAGCTAGGACCTTACGATTCTGCATGAAAGGAGGACTGGCAGCCGAGTTGCAGGGGAGAATGTGAAAAGTGTTCATATGTAGTAAAAACCTGAGAAATCCGTCCGTTTTCATCATTTGTTATCGAATCGACTTAAAGCCAGATCGTCACATTGCCCGCTGTGCTCTCGGAAACGGTTGTACTTATCGTCTGCAAAGCTATGTCACGTGTTGCCGTAGGCGGAAACAGGAAAAGCACCGTAGTAGAACACAGATGAAGCTTCCAAGTTGATGTAATAGCCAGTAAGAAGTAGTCCAATTCAAGTTTTAGGTATCGATTATTGACTTTTTAGCTGGCTTTGGTGCCTTGGACATGAGCTACGACCTTAACATTCTGCATGAAAGGAGGACTAGCTGCCGCGTTGCACGGGAGAATGTGAAAAGTGTTCATATGTTGTAAAAACCTTAGAAATCCGTCCATTTTCGTCATTTGTTATCGAATCGACTTAAAGCCAGATCGTCACATTGGCCGCTCTTCTCTCTGAAACGGTTGTACTTATCGTCTGCAATGCTATGTCGCGTGCTGCGGTAAGCGGAGACACTAAAATCACCATAGTAGAACACAGATGAAGCATCTAAGTTGATGTAATAGCCAGTAAGAAGTAATCCAATTCAAGTTTTAGGTATCGATTATTGACTTTTTAGCTGGCTTTGGTGCCTTGGACATGAGCTAGGACCTTAAGATTCTGCATGAAAGGAGGACTAGCAGCCGAGTTGCACGGGAGAATGTGAAAAGTGTTCATATGTAGTAAAATCCTGAGAAATCAGTCCGTTTTCGTCATTTGTTATCGAATCGACTTAAAGCCAGATCGTCACATTGGCCGCTCTTCTCTCTGAAACGGTTGTACTTATCGTCTGCAAAGCTATGTCACGTGCTGCGGTATGTGGAGACACTAAAAGCACCATAGTAGAACACAGATGAAGCTTCTAAGTTGATGTAATTGCCAGTAAGAAGTAGTACAATTCAAGTTTTAGGTATCCATTATTGACTTTTTAGCTGGCTTTGGTGCCTTGGACATGAGCTAGGACCTTAAATTTCTGCATGAAAGGAGGACTAGCAGCCGCGTTGCACGGGAGAATGTGAAAAGTGTTCATATGTAGTAAAAACCTTAGAAATCCTTCCGTTTTCGTCATTTGTTATCGAATCGACTTAAAGCCAGATCGTCACATTGGCCGCTCTTCTGTCTGAAACGGTTGTACTTATCGTCTGCAAAGCTATGTCGCGTGCTGCGGTATGCGGAGACACTAAAATCACCATAGTAGAACACAGATGAAGCTTTTAAGTTGATGTAATAGCCAGTAAGAAGTAGTCCAATTCATTTTTTAGGTATCGATTATTGTCTTTTTAGCTGGCTTTGGTGCCTTGGACATGAGCTAGGACCTTCACATTCTGCATGAAAGGAGGACTAGCAGCCGAGTTGCACGGGAGAATGTTAAATTGTTCATCTGTAGTAAAAACCTTAGAAATCCGTCCGTTTTCGTCATTTGTTATCGAATCGACTTAAAGCCAGATCGTCACTTTGGCCGCTCTTCTCTCTGAAACGCTTGTACTTATCGTCTGCAAACTATGTCGCGTGCTGCGGTATCCGGAGACACTGCACTCACCATAGTAGAACACAGATGAAGCTTCTAAGTTGATGTAATAGCCAGTAAGAAGTAGTACAATTCAAGTTTTAGGTATCGATTATTGACTTTTTAGCTGGCTTTGGTGCCTTGGACATGAGCTAGGACCTTAAGATTCTGCATGAAAGGAGGACTAGCAGCCGAGTTGCAGGGGAGAATGTGAAAAGTGTTCATATGTAGTAAAAACCTGAGAAAACCGTCCGTTTTCGTCATTTGTTATCGAATCGACTTAAAGCCAGATCGTCACATTGCCCGTTGTGCTCTCGGAAACGGTTGTACTTATCGTCTGCAAAGCTATGTCGCGTGTTGCCGTAGGCGGATACAGGAAAAGCACCGTAGTAGAACACAGATGAAGCTTCTAAGTTGATGTAATAGCCAGTAAGAAGTAGTACAATTCATGTTTTAGGTATCGATTATTGACTTTTTAGCTGGCTTTGGTGCCTTGGACATGAGCTAGGACCTTAACATTCTGCATGAAAGGAGGACTAGCTGCCGCGTTGCACGGGAGAATGTGAAAAGTGTTCATATGTAGTAAAAACCTGAGAAATCCGTCCATTTTCGTCATTTGTTATCGAATCGACTTAAAGCCAGATCGTCACATTGGCCGCTCTTCTCTCTGAAACGGTTGTACTTATCGTCTGCAATGCTATGTCGCGTGCTGCGGTAAGCGGAGACACTAAAATCACCATAGTAGAACACAGATGAAGCATCTAAGTTGATGTAATAGCCAGTAAGAAGTAATCCAATTCAAGTTTTAGGTATCGATTATTGACTTTTTAGCTGGCTTTGGTGCCTTGGACATGAGCTAGGACCTTAAGATTCTGCATGAAAGGAGGACTAGCAGCCGAGTTGCACGGGAGAATGTGAAAAGTGTACATATGTAGTAAAATCCTGAGAAATCAGTCCGTTTTCGTCATTTGTTATCGAATCGACTTAAAGCCAGATCGTCACATTGGCCGCTCTTCTCTCTGAAACGGTTGTACTTATCGTCTGCAAAGCTATGTCGCGTGCTGCGGTATGTGGAGACACTAAAAGCACCATAGTAGAACACAGATGAAGCTTCTAAGTTGATGTAATTGCCAGTAAGAAGTAGTACAATTCAAGTTTTAGGTATCGATTATTGACTTTTTCGCTGGCTTTGGTGCCTTGGACATAAGCTAGGACCTTAAATTTCTGCATGAAAGGAGGACTAGCAGCCGCGTTGCACGGGAGAATGTGAAAAGTGTTCATATGTAGTAAAAACCTTAGAAATCCTTCCGTTTTCGTCATTTGTTATCGAATCGACTTAAAGCCAGATCGTCACATTGGCCGCTCTTCTCTCTGAAACGCTTGTACTTATCGTCTGCAAAGCAATGTCGCGTGCTGCGGTATGCGGAGACACTAAAATCACCATAGTAGAACACAGATGCAGCTTTTTTAGTTCATGTAATAGCCAGTAAGAAGTAGTACAATTCATGTTTTAGGTATCGATTATTGACTTTTTAGCTGGCTTTGGTGCCTTGGACATGAGCTAGGACCTTAACATTCTGCATGAAAGGAGGACTAGCAGCCGAGTTGCACGGGAGATTGTTAAAAGTGTTCATATGTAGTAAAAACCTTAGAAATCCGCCCGTTTTCGTCATTTGTTATCGAATCGACTTAAAGCCAGATCGTCACATTGGCCGCTCTGCTCTCGGAAACGGTTGTAATTATCGTCTGCAAAGCTATGTCGCGTGTTGCCGTAGGCGGAAACAGGAAAAGCACCATAGTAGAACACAGATGAAGCTTCTAAGTTGATGTAATAGCCAGTAAGAAGTAGTCCAATTCAAGTTTTAGGTATCGATTATTGATTTTTAGCTGGCTTTGGTGCCTTGGACATGAGCTAGGACCTTAAGATTCTGCATGAAAGGAGGACTAGCAGCCGAGTTGCAGGGGAGAATGTGAAAAGTGTTCATATGTAGTAAAAACCTGAGAAATCCGTCCGTTTTGTTCATTTGTTATCGAATCGACTTAAAGCCAGATCGTCACATTGGCCGCCCATCTCTCTGAAACGGTTGTACTTATCGTCTGCAAAGCTATGTCGCGTGCTGCGGTATGCGGAGACACTAAAATCACCATAGTAGAACACAGATGAAGCTTTTAAGTTGATGTAATAGCCAGTAAGAAGTAGTACAATTCATTTTTTAGGTATCGATTATTGTCTTTTTAGCTGGCTTTGGTGCCTTGGACATGAGCTAGGACCTTAACATTCTGCATGAAAGGAGGACTAGCAGCAGAGTTGCACGGGAGAATGTTAAAAGTGTTCATCTGTAGTAAAAACCTTAGAAATCCGTCCGTTTTCGTCATTTGTTCTCGAATCGACTTAAAGCCAGATCGTCACATTGGCCGCTCTTCTCTCTGAAACGCTTGTACTTATCGTCTGCAAAGCTATGTCGCGTGCTGCGGTATCCGGAGACACTGCACTCACCATAGTAGAACACAGATGAAGCTTCTAAGTTGATGTAATAGCCAGTAAGAAGTAGTACAATTCAAGTTTTAGGTATCGATTATTGACTTTTTAGCTGTCTTTGGTGCCTTGGACATGAGCTAGGACCTTAAGATTCTGCATGAAAGGAGGACTAGCAGCCGAGTTGCAGGGGAGAATGTGAAAAGTGTTCATATGTAGTAAAAACCTGAGAAAACCGACCGTTTTCGTCATTTGTTATCGAATCGACTTAAAGCCAGATCGTCACATTGGCCGCTCTGCTCTCGGAAACGGTTGTACTTATCGTCTGCAAAGCTATGTCGCGTGTTGCCGTAGGCGGAAACAGGAAAAGCACCATTGTAGAACACAGACGAAGCTTCTAAGTTGATGTAATAGCCAGTAAGAAGTAGTCCAATTCAAGTTTTAGGTATCGATTATTGACGTTTTAGCTGGCTTTGGTGCCTTGGACATGAGCAAGGACCTTAAGATTCTGCATGAAAGGAGGACTAGCAGCCGAGTTGCAGGGGAGAATGTGAAAAGTGTTCATATGTAGTAAAAACCCGAGAAATCCGTCCGTTTTTGTCATTTGTTATCGAATCGACTTAAAGCCAGATCGTCACATTGGCCGCTCTTCTCTCTGAAACGCTTGTACTTATCGTCTGCAAAGCTATGTCGCGTGCTGCGGTATGTGGAGACACTAAAAGCACCATAGTAGAACACAGATGAAGCTTCTAAGTTGATGTAATAGCCAGTAAGAAGTAGTGGAATTCAAGTTTTAGGAATCGATTATTGACTTTTTAGCTGGCTTTGGTGCCTTGGACATGAGCTAGCACCTTAAGATTCTGCATGAAAGGAGGACTAGCAGCCGAGTTGCAGGGGAGAATGTGAAAAGTGTTCATATGTAGTAAAAACCTGAGAAATCCGTCCGTTTTCGTCATTTGTTATCGAATCGACTTAAAGCCAGATCGTCACATTGGCCGCTCTGCTCTCGGAAACGGTTGTACTTATCGTCTGCAAAGCTATGTCGCGTGCTACGGTATGTGGAGACACTAAAATCACCATAGTAGAACACAGATGAAGCTTCTATGTTGATGTAATAGCCAGTAAGAAGTAGTACAATTCAAGTTTTAGGTATCGATTATTGACTTTTTAGCTGGCTTTGTTGCCTTGGACATGAGCTAGGACCTTAAATTTCTGCATGAAAGGAGGACTAGCAGCCGCGTTGCACGGGAGAATGTTAAAACTGTTCATATGCAGTAAAAACCTTAGAAATCCGTCCGTTTTCGTCATTTGTTATCGAATCGACTTAAAGCCGGATCGTCACATTGGCCGCTCTTCTCTCTGAAACGGTTGTACTTATCGTCTGCAAAGCTATGTCGCGTGCTGCGGTATGTGGAGACACTAAAATCACCATAGTAGAACACAGATGAAGCTTCTAAGTTGATGTAATAGCCAGTAAGAAGTAGTACAATTCAAGTTTTAGGTATCGATTATTGACTTTTTAGCTGGCTTTGTGGCCTTGGACATGAGCTAGGACCTTAACATTCTGCATGAAAGGAGGACTAGCAGCCGAGTTGCACGGGAGAATGTGAAAAGTGTTCATATGTAGTAAAAACCTTAGAAATCCGTCCATTTTCGTCATTTGTTATCGAATCGACTTAAAGCCAGATCGTCACATTGGCCGCTCTTCTCTCCGAAACGCTTGTACTTATCGTCTGCAAAGCTATGTCGCGTGCTGCGGTATCCGGAGACACTGCACTCACCATAGTAGAACACAGTTCAAGCTTCTAAGTTGATGTTATAGACAGTAAGAAGTAGTACAATTCAAGTTTTAGGTATCGATTATTGACTTTTTAGCTGGCTTTGGTGCCTTGGACATGAGCTAGGACCTTATGATTCTGCATGAAAGGAGGACTAGCAGCCGAGTTGCAGGGAAGAATGTGAAAAATGTTCATATGTAGTACAAACCACAGAAATCCGTCCATTTTCGTCATTTGTTATCGAATCGACTTAAAGCCAGATCGTCACATTGGCCGTTCTGCTCTCGGAAACGCTTGTACTTATCGTCTGCAAAGCTATGTCGCGTGTTGCCGTAGGCGGAAACAGGAAAAGCATCATAGTAGAACACAGATGAAGCTTCTAAGTTGATGTAATAGCCAGTAAGAAGTAGTCCATTTCAAGTTTTAGGTATCGATTATTGACTTTTTAGCTGGCTTTGGTGCCTTGGACATGAGCTAGGACCTTACGATTCTGCATGAAAGGAGGACTGGCAGCCGAGTTGTAGGGGAGAATGTGAAAAGTGTTCATATGTAGTAAAAACCTGAGAAATCCGTCCGTTTTCGTCATTTGTTATCGAATCGACTTAAAGTCAGATCGTCACATTGCCCGCTGTGCTCTCGGAAACGGTTGTACTTATCGTCTGCAAAGCTATGTCGCGTGTTGCCGTAGGCGGATACAGGAAAAGCACTGTAGTAGAACACAGATGAAGCTTCTAAGTTGATGTAATAGCCAGTAAGAAGTAGTACAATTCATGTTTTAGGTATCGATTATTGACTTTTTAGCTGGCTTTGGTGCCTTGGACATGAGCTAGGACCTTAACATTCTGCATGAAAGGAGGACTAGCTGCCGCGTTGCACGGGAGAATGTGAAAAGTGTTCATATGTAGTAAAAACCTGAGAAATCCGTCCATTTTCGTCATTTGTTATCGAATCGACTTAAAGCCAGATCGTCACATTGGCCGCTCTTCTCTCTGAAACGGTTGTACTTATCGTCTGCAAAGCTATGTCGCGTGCTGCGGTATGTGGAGACACTAAAAGCACCATAGTAGAACACAGATGAAGCTTCTAAGTTGATGTAATTGCCAGTAAGAAGTAGTACAATTCAAGTTTTAGGTATCGATTATTGACTTTTTCGCTGGCTTTGGTGCCTTGGACATAAGCTAGGACCTTAAATTTCTGCATGAAAGGAGGACTAGCAGCCGCGTTGCACGGGAGAATGTGAAAAGTGTTCATATGTAGTAAAAACCTTAGAAATCCTTCCGTTTTCGTCATTTGTTATCGAATCGACTTAAAGCCAGATCGTCACATTGGCCGCTCTTCTCTCTGAAACGCTTGTACTTATCGTCTGCAAAGCAATGTCGCGTGCTGCGGTATGCGGAGACACTAAAATCACCATAGTAGAACACAGATGCAGCTTTTTTAGTTCATGTAATAGCCAGTAAGAAGTAGTACAATTCATGTTTTAGGTATCGATTATTGACTTTTTAGCTGGCTTTGGTGCCTTGGACATGAGCTAGGACCTTAACATTCTGCATGAAAGGAGGACTAGCAGCCGAGTTGCACGGGAGATTGTTAAAAGTGTTCATATGTAGTAAAAACCTTAGAAATCCGCCCGTTTTCGTCATTTGTTATCGAATCGACTTAAAGCCAGATCGTCACATTGGCCGCTCTGCTCTCGGAAACGGTTGTACTTATCGTCTGCAAAGCTATGTCGCGTGTTGCCGTAGGCGGAAACAGGAAAAGCACCATAGTAGAACACAGATGAAGCTTCTAAGTTGATGTAATAGCCAGTAAGAAGTAGTCCAATTCAAGTTTTAGGTATCGATTATTGATTTTTAGCTGGCTTTGGTGCCTTGGACATGAGCTAGGACCTTAAGATTCTGCATGAAAGGAGGACTAGCAGCCGAGTTGCAGGGGAGAATGTGAAAAGTGTTCATATGTAGTAAAAACCTGAGAAATCCGTCCGTTTTGGTCATTTGTTATCGAATCGACTTAAAGCCAGATCGTCACATTGGCCGCCCATCTCTCTGAAACGGTTGTACTTATCGTCTGCAAAGCTATGTCGCGTTCTGCGGTATGCGGAGACACTAAAATCACCATAGTAGAACACAGATCAAGCTTCTAAGTTGATGTAATAGCCAGTAAGAAGTAGTACAATTCTAGTTTTAGGTATCGATTATTGACTTTTTAGCTGGCTTTAGTGCCTTGGACCTGAGCTAGGACCTTAAGATTCTGCATGGAAGGAGGACTAGCAGCCGAGTTGCAGGGGAGAATGTGAAAAAAGTTCATATGTAGTAAAAACCAGAGAAATCCGTCCGTTTTCGTCATTTGTTATCGAATCGACTTAAAGCCAGATCGTCACATTGGCCGTTCTGCTCTCGGAAACGGTTGTACTTATCGTCTGCAAAGCTATGTCGCGTGTTGCCGTAGGCGGAAACAGGAAAAGCACCGTAGTAGAACACAGATGAAGCTTCTAAGTTGATGTAATAGCCAGTAAGAAGTAGTCCAATTCAAGTTTTAGGTATCGATTATTGACTTTTTAGCTGGCTTTGGTGCCTTGGACATGAGCTAGGACCTTATCATTCTGCATGAAAGGAGGACTAGCTGCCGCGTTGCACGGGAGAATGTGAAAAGTGTTCATATGTAGTAAAAACCTTAGAAATCCCTCCGTTTTCGTCATTTGTTATCGAATCGACTTAAAGCCAGATCGTCACATTGGCCGTTCTGCTCTCGGAAACGCTTGTACTTATCGTCTGCAAAGCTATGTCGCGTGTTGCCGTAGGCGGAAACAGGAAAAGCATCATAGTAGAACACAGATGAAGCTTCTAAGTTGATGTAATAGCCAGTAAGAAGTAGTCCATTTCAAGTTTTAGGTATCGATTATTGAGTTTTTAGCTGGCTTTGGTGCCTTGGACATGAGCTAGGACCATAACATTCTGCATGAAAGGAGGACTAGCTGCCGCGTTGCACGGGAGATTGTGAAAAGTGTTCATATGTAGTAAAAACCTTAGAAATCCGTCCATTTTCGTCATTTGTTATCGAATCGACTTAAAGCCAGATCGTCACATTGGCCGCTCTTCTCTCCGAAACGCTTGTACTTATCGTCTGCAAAGCTATGTCGCGTGCTGCGGTATCCGGGGACACTGCACTCACCATAGTAGAACACAGTTCAAGCTTCTAAGTTGATGTAATAGCCAGTAAGAAGTAGTACAATTCAAGTATTAGGTATCGATTATTGACTTTTTAGCTGGCTTTGGTGCCTTGGACATGAGCTAGGACCTTAAGATTCTGCATGAAAGGAGGACTAGCAGCCGAGTTGCACGGGAGAATGTGAAAAGTGTTCATATGTAGTAAAAACCTGAGAAATCCGTCCGTTTTGGTCTTTTGTTATCGAATCGACTTAAAGCCAGATCGTCACATTGGCCGCCCATCTCTCTCAAACGGTTGTACATATCGTCTGCAGAGCTATGTCGCGTTCTGCGGTATGCGGAGACACTAAAATCACCATAGTAGAACACAGATCAAGCTTCTAAGTTGATGTAATAGCCAGTAAGAAGTATTCCATTTCAAGTTTTAGGTATCGATTATTGACTTTTTAGCTGGCTTTGGTGCCTTGGACATGAGCTAGGACCTTAATATTCTGCATGAAAGGAGGACTAGCAATCGAGTTGCACGGGAGAATGTGAAAAAAGTTCATATGTAGTAAAAACCAGAGAAATCCGTCCGTTTTCGTCATTTGTTATCGAATCGACTTAAAGCCAGATCGTCACATTGGCCGTTCTGCTCTCGGAAACGCTTGTACTTATCGTCTGCAAAGCTATGTCGCGTGTTGCCGTAGGCGGAAACAGGAAAAGCACCGTAGTAGAACACAGATGAAGCTTCTAAGTTGATGTAATAGCCAGTAAGAAGTAGTCCAATTCAAGTTTTAGGTATCGATTATTGACTTTTTAGCTGGCTTTGGTGCCTTGGACATGAGCTAGGACCTTATCATTCTGCATGAAAGGAGGACTAGCTGCCGCGTTGCACGGGAGAATGTGAAAAGTGTTCATATGTAGTAAAAACCTTAGAAAATAGTCCGTTTTCGTCATTTGTTATCGAATCGACTTAAAGCCAGATCGTCACATTGGCCGTTCTGCTCTCGGAAACGCTTGTACTTATCGTCTGCAAAGCTATGTCGCGTGTTGCCGTAGGCGGAAACAGGAAAAGCATCATAGTAGAACACAGATGAAGCTTCTAAGTTGATGTAATAGCCAGTAAGAAGTAGTCCATTTCAAGTTTTAGGTATCGATTATTGACTTTTTAGCTGGCTTTGGTGCCTTGGACATGAGCTAGGACCATAACATTCTGCATGAAAGGAGGACTAGCTGCCGCGTTGCACGGGAGATTGTGAAAAGTGTTCATATGTAGTAAAAACCTTAGAAATCCGTCCAAATTCGTCATTTGTTATCGAATCGACTTAAAGCCAGATCGTCACATTGGCCGCTCTTCTCTCCGAAACGGTTGTACTTATCGTCTGCAAAGCTATGTCGCGTGCTGCGGTATCCGGAGACACTGCACTCACCATAGTAGAACACAGTTCAAGCTTCTAAGTTGATGTAATAGCCAGTAAGAAGTAGTACAATTCAAGTTTTAAGTATCGATTATCGACTTTTTAGCTGGCTTTGGTGCCTTGGACATGAGCTAGGACCTTAAGATTCTGCATGAAAGGAGGACTAGCAGCCGAGTTGCAGGGGAGAATGTGAAAAGTGTTCATATGTAGTAAAAACCTGAGAAATCCGTCCGTTTTCGTCATTTGTTATCGAATCGACTTAAAGCCAGATCGTCACATTGGCCGCTCTGCTCTCGGAAACGGTTGTACTTATCGTCTGCAAAGCTATGTCGCGTGTTGCCGTAGGCGGAAACAGGAAAAGCACCATAGTAGAACACAGATGAAGCTTCTAAGTTGATGTAATAGCCAGTAAGAAGTAGTCCAATTCAAGTTTTAGGTATCGATTATTGACTTTTTAGCTGGCTTTGGTGCCTTGGACATGAGCTAGGACCTTAAGATTCTGCATGAAAGGAGGACTAGCAGCCGAGTTGCAGGGGAGAATGTGAAAAGTGTTCATATGTAGTAAAAACCTGAGAAATCCGTCCGTTTTGGTCATTTGTTATCGAATCGACTTAAAGCCAGATCGTCACATTAGCCGCCCATCTCTCTGAAACGGTTGTACATATCGTCTGCAAAGCTATGTCGCGTTCTGCGGTATGCGGAGACACTAAAATCACCATAGTAGAACACAGATCAAGCTTCTAAGTTGATGTAATAGCCAGTAAGAAGTATTCCATTTCAAGTATTAGGTATCGATTATTGACTTTTTAGCTGGCTTTGGTGCCTTGGACATGAGCTAGGACCTTAATATTCTGCATGAAAGGAGGACTAGCAATCGAGTTGCACGGGAGAATGTGAAAAGTGTTCATATGTAGTAAAAACCTTAGAAATCCGTCCATTTTCGTCATTTGTTATCGAATCGACTTAAAGCCAGATCGTCACATTGGCCGATCTGCTCTCGGAAACGCTTGTACTTATCGTCTGCAAAGCTATGTCGCGTGTTGCCGTAGGCGGAAACAGGAAAAGCATCATAGTAGAACACAGATGAAGCTTCTAAGTTGATGTAATAGCCAGTAAGAAGTAGTCCATTTCAAGTTTTAGGTATCGATTATTGACTTTTTAGCTGGCTTTGGTGCCTTGGACATGAGCTAGGACCTTACGATTCTGCATGAAAGGAGGACTGGCAGCCGAGTTGCAGGGGAGAATGTGAAAAGTGTTCATATGTAGTAAAAACCTGAGAAATCCGTCCGTTTTCGTCATTTGTTATCGAATCGACTTAAAGTCAGATCGTCACATTGCCCGCTGTGCTCTCGGAAACGCTTGTACTTATCGTCTGCAAAGCTATGTCGCGTGTTGCCGTAGGCGGAAACAGGAAAAGCACCGTAGTAGAACACAGATGAAGCTTCTAAGTTGATGTAATAGCCAGTAAGAAGTAGTCCAATTCAAGTTTTAGGTATCGATTATTGACTTTTTAGCTGGCTTTGGTGCCTTGGACATGAGCTAGGACCTTAACATTCTGCATGAAAGGAGGACTAGCTGCCGCGTTGCACGGGAGAATGTGAAAAGTGTTCATATGTAGTAAAAACCTTAGAAATCCGTCCATTTTCGTCATTTGTTATCGAATCGACTTAAAGCCAGATCGTCACATTGGCCGCTGTTCTCTCTGAAACGGTTGTACTTATCGTCTGCAAAGCTATGTCGCGTGCTGCGGTATGCGGAGACACTAAAATCACCATAGTAGAACACAGATGAAGCTTTTAAGTTCATGTAATAGCCAGTAAGAAGTAGTACAATTCATGTTTTAGGTATCGATTATTGACTTTTTAGCTGGCTTTGGTGCCTTGGACATGAGCTAGGACCTTAACGTTCTGCATGAAAGGAGGACTAGCAGCCGAGTTGCACGGGAGAATGTGAAAAGTGTTCATATGTAGTAAAAACCTGAGAAATCCGTCCGTTTTCGTCATTTGTTATCGAATCGACTTAATGCCAGATCGTCACATTGGCCGCTCTTCTCTCTGAAACGGTTGTACTTATCGTCTGCAAAGCTATGTCGCGTGCTGCGGTATCCGGAGACACTGCACTCACCATAGTAGAACACAGTTCAAGGTTCTAAGTTGATGTAATAGCCAGTAAGAAGTAGTACAATTCAAGTTTTAGGTATCGATTATTGACTTTTTAGCTGGCTTTGGTGCCTTGGACATGAGCTAGGACCTTAACATTCTGCATGAAAGGAGGACTAGCTGCCGCGTTGCACGGGAGAATGTGAAAAGTGTTCATATGTAGTAAAAACCCTAGAAATCCGTCCATTTTCGTCATTTGTTATCGAATCGACTTAAAGCCAGATCGTCACATTGGCCGCTCTTCTCTCTGAAACGGTTGTACTTATCGTCTGCAATGCTATGTCGCGTGCTGCGGTAAGCGGAGACATTAAAATCACCATAGTAGAACACAGATGAAACATCTAAGTTGATGTAATAGCCAGTAAGAAGTAATCCAATTCAAGTTTTAGGTATCGATTATTGACTTTTTAGCTGGCTTTGGTGCCTTGGACATGAGCTAGGACCTTAATATTCTGCATGAAAGGAGGACTAGCAATCGAGTTGCACGGGAGAATGTGAAAAGTGTTCATATGTAGTAAAAACCTTAGAAATCCGTCCATTTTCGTCATTTGTTATCGAATCGACTTAAAGCCAGATCGTCACATTGGCCGCTCTTCTCTCCGAAACGCTTGTACTTATCGTCTGCAAAGCTATGTCGCGTGCTGCGGTTTCCGGAGACACTGCACTCACCGTAGTAGAACACAGTTCAAGCTTCTAAGTTGATGTAATAGACAGTAAGAAGTAGTACAATTCAAGTTTTAGGTATCGATTATTGACTTTTTAGCTGGCTTTGGTGCCTTGGACATGAGCTAGGACCTTAAGATTCTGCATGAAAGGAGGACTAGCAGCCGAGTTGCAGGGAAGAATGTGAAAAATGTTCATATGTAGTAAAAACCAGAGAAATCCGTCCATTTTCGTCATTTGTTATCGAATCGACTTAAAGCCAGATCGTCACATTGGCCGTTCTGCTCTCGGAAACGCTTGTACTTATCGTCTGCAAAGCTATGTTGCCTGTTGCCGTAGGCGGAAACAGGAAAAGCATCATAGTAGAACACAGATGAAGCTTCTAAGTTGATGTAATAGCCAGTAAGAAGTAGTCCATTTCAAGTTTTAGGTATCGATTATTGACTTTTTAGCTGGCTTTGGTGCCTTGGACATGAGCTAGGACCTTACGATTCTGCATGAAAGGAGGACTGGCAGCCGAGTTGCAGGGGAGAATGTGAAAAGTGTTCATATGTAGTAACAACCTGAGAAATCCGTCCGTTTTCGTCATTTGTTATCGAATCGACTTAAAGTCAGATCGTCACATTGCCCGCTGTGCTCTCGGAAACGCTTGTACTTATCGTCTGCAAAGCTATGTCGCGTGTTGCCGTAGGCGGAAATAGGAAAAGCACCGTAGTAGAACACAGATGAAGCTTCTAAGTTGATGTAATAGCCAGTAAGAAGTAGTACAATTCAAGTTTTAGGTATCGATTATTGACTTTTTAGCTGGCTTTGGTGCCTTGGACATGAGCTAGGACCTTAACATTCTGCATGAAAGGAGGACTAGCTGCCTCGTTGCACGGGAGAATGTGAAAAGTGTTCATATGTAGTAAAAACCTTAGAAATCCGTCCATTTTCGTCATTTGTTATCGAATTGACTTAAAGCCAGATCGTCACATTGGCCGCTCTTCTCTCTGAAACGGTTGTACTTATCGTCTGCAATGCTATGTCGCGTGCTGCGGTAAGCGGAGACACTAAAATCACCATAGTAGAACACAGATGAAGCATCTAAGTTGATGTAATAGCCAGTAAGAAGTAATCCAATTCAAGTTTTACGTATCGATTATTGACTTTTTAGCTGGCTTTGGTGCCTTGGACATGAGCTAGGACCTTAAGATTCTGCATGAAAGGAGGACTAGCAGCCGAGTTGCACGGGAGAATGTGAAAAGTGTTCATATGTAGTAAAATCCTGAGAAATCAGTCCGTTTTCGTCATTTGTTATCGAATCGACTTAAAGCCAGATCGTCACATTGGCCGCTCTTCTCTCTGAAACGGTTGTACTTATCGTCTGCAAAGCTATGTCGCGTGCTGCGGTATGCGGAGACACTAAAATCACCATAGTAGAACACAGATGAAGCTTTTAAGTTCATGTAATAGCCAGTAAGAAGTAGTACAATTCATGTTTTAGGTATCGATTATTGACTTTTTAGCTGGCTTTGGTGCCTTGGACATGAGCTAGGACCTTAATATTCTGCATGAAAGGAGGACTAGCAATCGAGTTGCACGGGAGAATGTGAAAAGTGTTCATATGTAGTAAAAACCTGAGACATCCGTCTGTTTTCGTCATTTGTTATCGAATCGACTTAAAGCCAGATCGTCACATTGGCCGCTCTTCTCTCTGAAACGGTTGTACTTATCGTCTGCAAAGCTATGTCGCGTGCTGCGGTATGCGGAGACACTAAAAGCACCATAGTAGAACACAGATGAAGCTTCTAAGTTGATGTAATAGCCAGCAAGAAGTAGTAAAATTCAAGTTTTAGGTATCGATTATTGACTTTTTCGCTGTCTTTGGTGCCTTGGACATGAGCTAGGACCTTAAATTTCGGCATGGAAGGAGGACTAGCAGCCGAGTTGCATGGGAGAATGTGAAAAGTGTTCATATGTAGTAAAAACCTGAGAAATCTGTCCGTTTTCGTCATTTGTTATCGAATCGACTTAAAGCCAGATCGTCACATTGGCCGCTCTTCTCTCTGAAACGGTTGTACTTATCGTCTGCAAAGCTTTGTTGCGTGCTGCGTTATGTGGAGACACTAAAAGCACCATAGTAGGAAACAGATGAAATAACTAAGTTGATGTAATAGCCAGTAAGAAGTAATCCAATTCAAGTTTTAGGTATCGATTATTGACTTTTTACCTGGCTTTGGTGCCTTGGACATGAGCTAGGACCTTAATATTCTGCATGAAAGGAGGACTAGCAATCGAGTTGCACGGGAGAATGTGAAAAGTGTTCATATGTAGTAAAAACCTGAGACTTCCGTCTGTTTTCGTCATTTGTTATCGAATCGACTTAAAGCCAGATCGTCACATTGGCCGCTCTGCTCTCGCAAACGGTTGTACTTATCGTCTGCAAAGCGATGTCGCGTGTTGCCGTAGGCGGAAACAGGAAAAGCACCATAGTAGAACACAGATGAAGCTTCTAAGTTGATGTAATAGCCAGTAAGAAGTAGTCCAATTCAAGTTTTAGGTATCGATTATTGACTTTTTAGCTGGCTTTGGTGCCTTGGACATGAGCTAGGACCTTAAGATTCTGCATGAAAGGAGGACTAGCAGCCGAGTTGCAGGGGAGAATGTGAAAAGTGTTCATATGTAGTAAAAACCTGAGAAATCCGTCCGTTTTGGTCATTTGTTATCGAATCGACTTAAAGCCAGATCGTCACATTGGCCGCCCATCTCTCTGAAACGTTTGTACTTATCGTCTGCAAAGCTATGTCGCGTGCTGCGGTATGCGGAGACACTAAATTCACCATAGTAGAACACAGATCAAGCTTCTAAGTTGATGTAATAGCCAGTAAGAAGTAGTACAATTCTAGTTTTAGGTATCGATTATTGACTTTTTAGCTGGCTTTGGTGCCTTGGACATGAGCTAGGACCTTAAGATTCTGCATGGAAGGAGGACTAGCAGCCGAGTTGCAGGGGAGAATGTGAAAAATGTTCATATGTATTAAAAACCAGAGAAATCCGTCCGTTTTCGTCATTTGTTATCGAATCGACTTAAAGCCAGATCGTCACATTGGCCGTTCTGCTCTCGGAAACGCTTGTACTTATCGTCTGCAAAGCTATGTCGCGTGTTGCCGTAGGCGGAAACAGGAAAAGCACCGTAGTAGAACACAGATGAAGCTTCTAAGTTGATGTAATAGCCAGTAAGAAGTAGTCCATTTCAAGTTTTAGGTATCGATTATTGACTTTTTTGCTGGCTTTGATGCCTTTGACATGAGCTAGGACCTTACGATTCTGCATGAAACGAGGACTGGCAGCCGAGTTGCAGGGGAGAATGTGAAAAGTGTTCATATGTAGTAAAAACCTGAGAAATCCGTCGATTTTCGTCATTTGTTATCGAATCGACTTAAAGTAAGATCGTCACATTGCCCGCCGTGCTCTCGGAAACGGTTGTACTTATCGTCTGCAAAGCTATGTCGCGTGTTGCCGTAGGCGGAAACAGGAAAAGCACCGTAGTAGAACACAGATGAAGCTTCTAAGTTGATGTAATAGCCAGTAAGAAGTAGCCCAATTCAAGTTATAGGTATCGATTATTGACTTTTTAGCTGGCTTTGGTGCTTCGTACATGAGCTAGGACCTTAACATTCTGCATGAAAGGAGGACTAGCTGCCGCGTTGCACGGGAGAATGTGAAAAGTGTTCATATGTAGTAAAAACCTTAGAAATCCGTCCATTTTCGTCATTTGTTATCGAATCGACTTAGAGCCAGATCGTCACATTGGCCGCTCTTCTCTCTGAAACGGTTGTACTTATCGTCTGCAATGCTATGTCGCGTGCTGCGGTAAGCGGAGACACTAAAATCACCATAGTAGAACACATATGAAGCATCTAAGTTGATGTAATAGCCAGTAAGAAGTAATCCAATTCAAGTTTTAGGTATCGATTATTGACTTTTTAGCTGGCTTTGGTGCCTTGGACATGAGCTAGGACCTTAATATTCTGCATGAAAGGAGGACTAACAATCGAGTTGCACGGGAGAATGTGAAAAGTGTTCATATGTAGTAAAAACCTGAGACATCCGTCTGTTTTCGTCATTTGTTATCGAATCGACTTAAAGCCAGATCGTCACATTGGCCGCTCTTCTCTCTGAAACGGTTGTACTTATCGTCTGCAAAGCTATGTCGCGTGCTGCGGTATGCGGAGACACTAAAAGCACCATAGTAGAACACAGATGAAGCTTCTAAGTTGATGTAATAGCCAGTAAGAAGTAGTACAATTCAAGTTTTAGTAATCGATTATTGACTTTCTCGCTGTCTTTGGTGCCTTGGACATGAGCTAGGACCTTAAATTTCGGCATGAAAGGAGGACTAGCAGCCGAGTTGCATGGGAGAATGTGAAAAGTGTTCATATGTAGTAAAAACCTGAGAAATCTGTCCGTTTTCGTCATTTGTTATCGAATCGACTTAAAGCCAGATCGTCACATTGGCCGCTCTTCTCTCTGAAACGGTTGTACTTATCGTCTGCAAAGCTTTGCTGCGTGCTGCGTTATGTGGAGACACTAAAAGCACCATAGTAGGAAACAGATGAAGCATCTAAGTTGATGTAATAGCCAGTAAGAAGTAATCCAATTCAAGTTTTGAGTATCGATTATTGACTTTTTAGCTGGCTTTGGTGCCTTGGACATGAGCTAGGACCTCAAGATTCTGCTTGAAAGGAGGACTAGCAGCCGAGTTGCACGGGAGAATGTGAAAAGTTTTCATATGTAGTAAAAACCTGAGATATCCGTCCGTTTTCGTCATTTGTTATCGAATCGACTTAAAGCCAGATCGACACATTGGCCGCTCTTCTCTCTGAAACGGTTGTACTTATCGTCTGCAAAGCTATGTCGCGTGCTGCGGTATGCTGAGACACTACAAGCACCATAGTAGAACACAGATGAAGCTTCTAAGTTGATGTACTAGCCAGTAAGAGGTAGTACAATTCAAGTTTTAGGTACTGAATATTGACCTTTTAGCTGGCTTTGGTGCCTTGGACATGAGCTAGGACCTTAGGATTCTGCATGAAAGGAGGACTAGCAGCCGAGTTGCACGGGCGAATGTGAAAAGTGTCCATATGTAGTAAAAACCTGAGACATCCGTCCGTTTTCGTCATTTGTTATCGAATCGACTTAAAGCCATATCGTCACATTGCCCGCTCTGCTCTCGGAAACGGTTGTACTTATCGTCTGCAAAGCTATGTCGCGTGCTGCGGTATGCGGAGACACTAAAAGCACCATAGTAGAACACAGATCAAGCTTCTAAGTTGATGTAACAGCCAGTAAGAGGTAGTACAATTCAAGTTTTAATTACTGAATATTGACCTTTTAGCTGGCTTTGGTGCCTTGGACATGAGCTAGGACCTTAAGATTTTGCATGAAAGGAGGACTAGCAGCCGAGTTGCACGGGGGAAAGTGAAAAGTGTTCATATGTAGTAAAAACCTGAGACATCCATCCGTTTTCGTCATTTGTTATCGAATCGACTTAAAGCCAGATCGTCACATTGGCCGCTCTTCTCTCTGAAACGGTTGTACTTATCGTCTGCAAAACTATGTCGCGTGGTGCGGTATGCGGAGAAACTAAAACCACCGTAGTAGAACACACATGAAGCTTCTAAGTTGATGTAATAGCCAGTAAGAAGTAATCCAATTCAAGTTTTGGGTATCGATTATTGACTTTTTAGCTTGCTTTGGTGCCTTGGACATGAGCTAGGACCTTAAGATTCCGCATGATAGGAGGACTAGCAGCCGAGTTGCACGGGAGAATGTGAAAAGTTTTCATATGTAGTAAAAACCTGAGAAATCCGTCCGTTTTCGTCATTTGTTATCGAATTGACTTAAAGCCAGATCGACACATTGGCCGCTCTTCTCTCTGAAACGGTTGTACTTATCGTCTGCAAAGCTATGTCGTGTGCTGCGGTATGCTGAGACACTACAAGCACCATAGTAGAACACAGATGAATCTTCTAAGTTGATGAACTAGCCAGTAAGAGGTAGTACAATTCAAGTTTTAGGTACTGAATATTGACCTTTTAGCTGGCTTTGGTGCCTTGGACATGAGCTAGGACCTTAAGATTCTGCATGAAAGGAGAACTAGCAGCCGAGTTGCAGGGGAGAATGTGAAAAGTGTTCAAATAGAGTAAAAACCTGAGAAATCCGTCCGTTTTCGTCATTTGTTATCGAATCGACTTAAAGCCAGATCGTCACATTGGCCGTTCTGCTCTCGGAAACGCTTGTACTTATCGTCTGCAAAGCTATGTCGCGTGTTGCCGTAGGCGGAAACAGGAAAAGCATCATAGTAGAACACAGATGAAGCTTCTAAGTTGATGTAATAGCCAGTAAGAAGTAGTCCATTTCAAGTTTTATGTATCGATTATTGACTTTTTAGCTGGCTTTGGTTCCTATGACATGAGCTAGGACCTTACGATTCTGCATGAAAGGAGGACTGGCAGCCGAGTTGCAGGGGAGGATGTGAAAAGTGTTCATATGTAGTAAAAACCTGAGAAATCCGTCCGTTTTCGTCATTTGTTATCGAATCGACTTAAAGCCAGATCGTCACATTGCCCGCACTGCTGTCGGAACGGTTGTACTTATCGTCTGCAAAGCTATGTCGCGTGCTGCGGTATGCGGAGACACTAAAAGCACCATAGTAGAACACAGATCAAGCTTCTAAGTTGATGTAATAGCCAGTAAGAAGTAGTACAATTCAAGTTTTAGGTATCGATTATTGACTTTTTAGCTGGCTTTGGTGCCTTGGACATGAGCTATGACCTTAACATTTTGCATGAAAGGAGGAATAGCAGCCGAGTTGCACGGGAGAATGTGAAAAGTGTTCATATGTAGTAAAAACCTTAGAAATCTGTCCGTTTTCGTCATTTGTTATCGAATCGACTTAAAGCCAGATCGTCACATTGGCCGCTCTTCTCTCTGAAACGGTTGTACTTATCGTCTGCAAAGCTATGTTGCGTGCTGCGGTATGTGGAGACACTAAAAGCACCATAGTAGGAAACAGATGAAGCATCTAAGTTGATGTAATAGACAGTAAGAAGTAATCCAATTCAAGTTTTGGGTATCGATTATTGACTTTTTAGCTTGCTTTGGTGCCTAGGACATGAGCTAGGACCTTAAGATTCTGCATGAAAGGAGGACTAGCAGCCGAGTTGCACGGGAGAATGTGAAAAGTTTTCATATGTAGTAAAAACCTGAGAAATCCGTCCGTTTTCGTCATTTGTTATCGAATCGACTTAAAGCCAGATCGACACATTGGCCGCTCTTCTCTCTGAAACGGTTGTACTTATCGTCTGCAAAGCTATGTCGCGTGCTGCTGTATGCGGAGACACTAAAATCACCATAGTAGAACACAGATGAAGCTTCTAAGTTCATGTAATAGCAGGTAAGAAGTAGTACAATTCAAGGTTTAGGTATCGATTATTGACTTTTTAGCTGGCTTTGGTGCCTTGGACATGAGCTATTACCTAAACATTCTGCATGAAAGGAGGAGTAGCAGCCGAGTTGCACGGGAGAATGTGAAAAGTGTTCATATGTAGTAAAAACCTTAGAAATCCGTCCGTTTTCGTCATTTGTTATCGAATCGACTTAAAGCCAGATCGTCACATTGGCCGCTCTTCTCTCTGAAACGGTTGTACTTATCGTCTGCAAAGCTATGTTGCGTGCTGCGGTATGTGGAGACACTAAAAGCACCATAGTAGGAAACAGATGAAGCATCTAAGATGATGTAATAGCCAGTAAGAAGTAATCCAATTCAAGTTTTGGGTATCGATTATTGACTTTTTAGCTGGCTTTGGTGCCTTGGACATGAGCTAGGACCTTAAGATTCTGCATGAAAGGAGGACTAGCAGCCCAGTTGCACGGGAGAATGTGAAAAGTTTTCATATGTAGTAAAAACCTGAGAAATCCGTCCGTTTTCGTCATTTGTTATCGAATCGACTTAAAGCCAGATCGACACATTGGCCGCTCTTCTCTCTGAAACGGTTGTACTTATCGTCTGCAAAGCTATGTCGCGTGCTGCGGTATGCTGAGACACTACAAGCACCATAGTAGAACACAGATGAAGCTTCTAAGTTGATGTACTAGCCAGTAAGAGGTAGTACAATTCAAGTTTTAGGTAATGAATATTGATCTTTTAGCTGGCTTTGGTGCCTTGGACATGAGCTAGGACCTTAAGATTTTGCATGAAAGGAGGACTAGCAGCCGAGTTGCACGGGAGAATGTGAAAAGTGTTCATATGTAGTAAAAACCTGAGACATCCATCCGTTTTCGTCATTTGTTATCGAATCGACTTAAAGCCAGATCGTCACATTGGCCGCTCTTCTCTCTGAAACGGTTGTACTTATCGTCTGCAATGCTATGTCGCGTGCTGCGGTAAGCGGAGACACTAAAATCACCATAGTAGAACACATATGAAGCATCTAAGTTGATGTAATAGCCAGTAAGAAGTAATCCAATTCAAGTTTTAGGTATCGATTATTGACTTTTTAGCTGGCTTTGGTGCCTTGGACATGAGCTAGGACCTTAATATTCTGCATGAAAGGAGGACTAGCAATCGAGTTGCACGGGAGAATGTGAAAAGTGTTCATATGTAGTAAAAACCTGAGACATCCGTCTGTTTTCGTCATTTGTTATCGAATCGACTTAAAGCCAGATCGTCACATTGGCCGCTCTTCTCTCTGAAACGGTTGTACTTATCGTCTGCAAAGCTATGTCGCGTGCTGCGGTATGCGGAGACACTAAAAGCACCATAGTAGAACACAGATGAAGCTTCTAAGTTGATGTAATAGCCAGTAAGAAGTAGTACAATTCAAGTTTTAGGTATCGATTATTGACTTTTTCGCTGTCTTTGGTGCCTTGGACATGAGCTAGGACCTTAAATTTCGGCATGAAAGGAGGACTAGCAGCCGAGTTGCATGGGAGAATGTGAAAAGTGTTCATATGTAGTAAAAACCTGAGAAATCTGTCCGTTTTCGTCATTTGTTATCGAATCGACTTAAAGCCAGATCGTCACATTGGCCGCTCTTCTCTCTGAAACGGTTGTACTTATCGTCTGCAAAGCTTTGTTGCGTGCTGCGTTATGTGGAGACACTAAAAGCACCATAGTAGGAAACTGATGAAGCATCTAAGTTGATGTAATAGCCAGTAAGAAGTAATCCAATTCAAGTTTTGAGTATCGATTATTGACTTTTTAGCTGGCTTTGGTGCCTTGGACATGAGCTAGGACCTCAAGATTCTGCATGAAAGGAGGACTAGCAGCCGAGTTGCACGGGAGAATGTGAAAAGTTTTCATATGTAGTAAAAACCTGAGATATCCGTCCGTTTTCGTCATTTGTTATCGAATCGACTTAAAGCCAGATCGACACATTGGCCGCTCTTCTCTCTGAAACGGTTGTACTTATCGTCTGCAAAGCTATGTCGCGTGCTGCGGTATGCTGAGACACTACAAGCACCATAGTAGAACACAGATGAAGCTTCTAAGTTGATGTACTAGCCAGTAAGAGGTAGTACAATTCAAGTTTTAGGTACTGAATATTGACCTTTTAGCTGGCTTTGGTGCCTTGGACATGAGCTAGGACCTTAGGATTCTGCATGAAAGGAGGACTAGCAGCCGAGTTGCACGGGCGAATGTGAAAAGTGTCCATATGTAGTAAAAACCTGAGACATCCGTCCGTTTTCGTCATTTGTTATCGAATCGACTTAAAGCCATATCGTCACATTGCCCGCTCTGCTCTCGGAAACGGTTGTACTTATCGTCTGCAAAGCTATGTCGCGTGCTGCGGTATGCGGAGACACTAAAAGCACCATAGTAGAACACAGATCAAGCTTCTAAGTTGATGTAACAGCCAGTAAGAGGTAGTACAATTCAAGTTTTAATTACTGAATATTGACCTTTTAGCTGGCTTTGGTGCCTTGGACATGAGCTAGGACCTTAAGATTTTGCATGAAAGGAGGACTAGCAGCCGAGTTGCACGGGGGAAAGTGAAAAGTGTTCATATGTAGTAAAAACCTGAGACATCCATCCGTTTTCGTCATTTGTTATCGAATCGACTTAAAGCCAGATCGTCACATTGGCCGCTCTTCTCTCTGAAACGGTTGTACTTATCGTCTGCAAAACTATGTCGCGTGGTGCGGTATGCGGAGAAACTAAAACCACCGTAGTAGAACACACATGAAGCTTCTAAGTTGATGTAATAGCCAGTAAGAAGTAATCCAATTCAAGTTTTGGGTATCGATTATTGACTTTTTAGCTTGCTTTGGTGCCTTGGACATGAGCTAGGACCTTAAGATTCCGCATGATAGGAGGACTAGCAGCCGAGTTGCACGGGAGAATGTGAAAAGTTTTCATATGTAGTAAAAACCTGAGAAATCCGTCCGTTTTCGTCATTTGTTATCGAATTGACTTAAAGCCAGATCGACACATTGGCCGCTCTTCTCTCTGAAACGGTTGTACTTATCGTCTGCGAAGCTATGTCGTGTGCTGCGGTATGCTGAGACACTACAAGCACCATAGTAGAACACAGATGAATCTTCTAAGTTGATGAACTAGCCAGTAAGAGGTAGTACAATTCAAGTTTTAGGTACTGAATATTGACCTTTTAGCTGGCTTTGGTGCCTTGGACATGAGCTAGGACCTTAAGATTCTGCATGAAAGGAGAACTAGCAGCCGAGTTGCAGGGGAGAATGTGAAAAGTGTTCAAATAGAGTAAAAACCTGAGAAATCCGTCCGTTTTCGTCATTTGTTATCGAATCGACTTAAAGCCAGATCGTCACATTGGCCGTTCTGCTCTCGGAAACGCTTGTACTTATCGTCTGCAAAGCTATGTCGCGTGTTGCCGTAGGCGGAAACAGGAAAAGCATCATAGTAGAACACAGATGAAGCTTCTAAGTTGATGTAATAGCCAGTAAGAAGTAGTCCATTTCAAGTTTTATGTATCGATTATTGACTTTTTAGCTGGCTTTGGTTCCTATGACATGAGCTAGGACCTTACGATTCTGCATGAAAGGAGGACTGGCAGCCGAGTTGCAGGGGAGGATGTGAAAAGTGTTCATATGTAGTAAAAACCTGAGAAATCCGTCCGTTTTCGTCATTTGTTATCGAATCGACTTAAAGCCAGATCGTCACATTGCCCGCACTGCTGTCGGAACGGTTGTACTTATCGTCTGCAAAGCTATGTCGCGTGCTGCGGTATGCGGAGACACTAAAAGCACCATAGTAGAACACAGATCAAGCTTCTAAGTTGATGTAATAGCCAGTAAGAAGTAGTACAATTCAAGTTTTAGGTATCGATTATTGACTTTTTAGCTGGCTTTGGTGCCTTGGACATGAGCTATGACCTTAACATTTTGCATGAAAGGAGGAATAGCAGCCGAGTTGCACGGGAGAATGTGAAAAGTGTTCATATGTAGTAAAAACCTTAGAAATCTGTCCGTTTTCGTCATTTGTTATCGAATCGACTTAAAGCCAGATCGTCACATTGGCCGCTCTTCTCTCTGAAACGGTTGTACTTATCGTCTGCAAAGCTATGTTGCGTGCTGCGGTATGTGGAGACACTAAAAGCACCATAGTAGGAAACAGATGAAGCATCTAAGTTGATGTAATAGACAGTAAGAAGTAATCCAATTCAAGTTTTGGGTATCGATTATTGACTTTTTAGCTTGCTTTGGTGCCTAGGACATGAGCTAGGACCTTAAGATTCTGCATGAAAGGAGGACTAGCAGCCGAGTTGCACGGGAGAATGTGAAAAGTTTTCATATGTAGTAAAAACCTGAGAAATCCGTCCGTTTTCGTCATTTGTTATCGAATCGACTTAAAGCCAGATCGACACATTGGCCGCTCTTCTCTCTGAAACGGTTGTACTTATCGTCTGCAAAGCTATGTCGCGTGCTGCTGTATGCGGAGACACTAAAATCACCATAGTAGAACACAGATGAAGCTTCTAAGTTCATGTAATAGCAGGTAAGAAGTAGTACAATTCAAGTTTTAGGTATCGATTATTGACTTTTTAGCTGGCTTTGGTGCCTTGGACATGAGCTATTACCTAAACATTCTGCATGAAAGGAGGAGTAGCAGCCGAGTTGCACGGGAGAATGTGAAAAGTGTTCATATGTAGTAAAAACCTTAGAAATCCGTCCGTTTTCGTCATTTGTTATCGAATCGACTTAAAGCCAGATCGTCACATTGGCCGCTCTTCTCTCTGAAACGGTTGTACTTATCGTCTGCAAAGCTATGTTGCGTGCTGCGGTATGTGGAGACACTAAAAGCA